>NW_028261391.1:51777234-52004576 GCF_051295495.1 Thamnophis sirtalis
CAGGGAGGAGAAACCAAGCCGCGCGCCCCTCCCAGCCGCCCTCGGCGCCCCCCAGAGCACCAAGAACCCTCGTGCCGCTCCTCACGACTGCAACAGATGTCCAGAAGCGTCGGGAAATGTGCGGCTTATAACCCGGTGCGCTTTATATGTGGAAAAAGTTTGAAAAATTAACGTTAATTGATACTGCGGCTTATAATCCGGTGCGGCTTTTGGTCGTGAAAATACGGTATATATATATATATATACATATGGTAACGGATAAAGAGCCTGTGGCCTAACGGCTAAGATCTCTGCCTAGTATGCCTAGTATGCAATATAGCCCAGGTTCAAATCCCAGTAAGGGTATGGCTAGCTGATGAGAGCTAAATAGCTTGAAATAGATCTATACTTAGTCTCCCTTTATTTATTTATCAGCACAAATATATATAGATAGATAGATAGATAGATAGATAGATAGATAGATAGATAGATAGATAGATAGATAGATATAGATATAGATATAGATATAGATATAGATATAGATATAGATATAGATATAGATATAGATATAGATATAGATATAGATATAGATATAGATATAGATATAGATATAGATATAGATATAGATATAGATATAGATATAGATATAGATATAGATATAGATATAGATATAGATATAGATATAGATATAGATATAGATATAGATATAGATATAGATATAGATATAGATATAGATATAGATATAGATATTTATATACCAGAACTTCTCCCCACAAATGTAGGAGTCTATTAATGGAAAATCTATCTTGAAAATAAAGCTAATGGAGTATGCATGGAAGGAACCATGCACAAGGATGTGGTAAACTGGCCTGTCTAGTTTCCTTTAAGCTCTTTCCCCACAGTTACACCCTTGCACAGTCCTTGGGAACATTAATCAACTCTTAGATATGCTGCCACTTATCACTCTTTTATTCAGGAAAAGAGAAAATTCTCCTTTCTAAACATCCATTTATTATCAATATGTGTGAAAAGCTAAATTCCCATGCACAATGAAGATGCTAATTTGAACAGAAGCAGTGACGTGCAGCCAGGGGAGGCAGGGGGGGAAGAGCCTCACCACTGTCATCATGAAAAGAAAAAAATGTAAAAGGAAAAAGGCAAGAGCTGAGGTCAGGCTGAGATAGTTGCTGCCAGAGTCACCGTGGATGATTCTGCTTAGTGCTTAACTGTTTAAAAAAGCCTCTAAAAAGCTCCCTCTACAGGAGGAGGCAGGAGAACGATGTGCCTCATCTAGTCTGACTTTAAGCGTTTCATGATCACTCGAGCAGAGTTAAGCAAGGGTTAAAAGCCTAAAAATTCCTGACATAGGTGAGGCACGTCGTTCTCCTGCTTCCTCTTGTAGAGGGTGCTTTTTTAGAGGCTTTTTTAAACAGTTAAGCAGAGTCATCCACAGTGACTCTGGCAGCAATTAGCTAAGCCTGACCTCACCTCTTGCCTTTTTCCTTTTACTTTTTTTTTCTTTTCATGACAGGGAAGAGCAGAGTAGAAATCCTCTCTGAAACAGCTGGAAAAGGTACGTGTGGGTCGGGAGGAGGAGGAATTCAAACTTCATCCTCCTGGTGCAGGGCTTTGGGCAAAGACTGGAGGGAAGTGCTCTCCCTCCCCAAGTGTAGTTTGATTGCAGGCAGATCCACGTTGTCTTTTCAAACCTGTAATCAGTGAAGCTGGGCTGGATCCTTTCAGGGCTGGGGAAAAGTGTGTGTGCTCCAGTATGGCTCTTTGACTGGCTTCCTGCCTCCTCCTGTGGTCTCCCTGACTCCCTCCAATCCAACTTTGTGTGTGTGTGTGTGTGTGCGCGCGCGCGCGCGCGCTTGTTTGAGAGAGTGTTTGAGTGAGAGAGGGAAAGGGGTAGGAGAGATAGTCCAATCTAACTTCTGTCTGT
Organism: Thamnophis sirtalis; assembly: GCF_051295495.1. NCBI lineage: Eukaryota > Metazoa > Chordata > Lepidosauria > Squamata > Natricidae > Thamnophis > Thamnophis sirtalis. The sequence goes on from NW_028261391.1 coordinate 51,779,156, forward strand.
CTGTGTGGGGGGGGAGGGAGGGAGAGAGGGAGGAAGGAGGGGAAGGGAGAAGAAAAAGAAAAAGAAAGAAGGAAACTTATTTTGCAAAGGAGAAAAACAAATGCTGTTGCTTTAAATCGGAACTGAGCATGCCTGGCTGTAGAATTCTGGGAGTTGAAGTCCACAAGTCTAAAATAATTTGAAACCCACCACTGTGTCAGTGCCTCACCAGCCATAAATCTTACCGCACATCACAGAAAGTACAAGTTTTTTATTATTTAGATTAGGATTAAGAAACTAATGAGAGTTGAAGACAGTGGGAAAAAGAAAAAGAGAAATACCAAGAATCCTCAGGCAGAAATATTTATCCAAATACATGCAAGTATAAGAAAGCATGACTCAAGACTCACATTGATATCAACTCCCAAAATAATTCGGCAAAATGAATCCTCATCTACACCTAGTTCTATTATTCCCTGTGGCTATTTTCTTCTGGTTTTCTATTTCTTCTCCAGGTTGGAACAGTTTGCTTACCTGGCTCAAGACAGTTTAGAGCAGGGGTCCATAACCACCAGTCTGCAGTACAGTACCAGCTCAAAGCCCATTTGGAACTGGACTACACAAGCAGTGGGTAAGCATGCAAGTACATGAAGCTGCATTGCGCAAGCAGTGGGCATGCACAAAACTATTTCCTCTCTCCTCTGACTGCCATCACTACTGTTGGTCTGTGGAGCCAGAAAGGTTAATGGCTGCTGGTTTACAGCTATCATTTATTGGGATGAAAGAATAATGGACTATTGTCAAATTAAATTTTAAAAAGCTCAATTGAAGCTCTTTGCAAGCTACAATCTAGGATTGAGTTTGGTGTCTCTTCTTATTAGTTTCATCAATATAAAAATACAACAGAAAAGCAAAGGTCAAATGTTAGTCCTGGTGACTGTACAGTTATAAACATGCAGCTTTCTTAGCAACTGTAAAGTACCTGTTTTGAAATGGTCTTCCTCAAACATATATTTCAGCTACCAGGATAACCCATTTAAGTATTAACCAGCTCTGACCCTTTAGTTAGTTGATTTAATTAGTTTCTCAGTTCAGAAGAAAGTCATCCTGCTGTCTAAAAAAGCCACTAGTATTTATATCTCGGTATGAGAAAAATAAACCTGTTTATCTTCTTATATCTAATATCATTATTTCTTTTTCTTTCTTTCTTTCTTTCTTTCCTTCCTTCCTTCCTTCCTTCCTTCATTCCTTCCTTCCTTCCTTCCTTATTTACTTATTTAATTTATATGGCTGCTTACTTACGGCAACTCTAGCCAGCTTATAAGCAATAAAAACACAGTATAGAATATAAAAAAATATAATACCATTATCATTAACTGAGTTCTCCTTCCACCCTAAAATTCCATATTTGTTTAAACAGTATCCACATTAATTACTATGTCAGGTCAGAAATTTATTTGTATTAAGAAAATTAACATACAAAACATAATATTTTAACTTTATGAGTAATATGAAAAAAGATAAAAAAGATAAACGAATATATATTAAAGGAAAACTTCATTTGTATAATGAAAAGGAAAGGGAGAACATTTCCTCACTGCATCTTTAAGTTGCTACTGGCCTTGGCTGATACTAGGTAAACTTTAAATCATTTTAAGAAAATACTTACCAGTCTGAGTTGCTTATCAATGGCATGTCAAGTAGATATTCAGGTTGCTGACTGCTATGACCTGTCCATTGGACAGTTTCCCCTTGTACAGTGACCGCTCAACTTTCTGTGTCAGAAAAGCAACTGTGAAATCATTTTCATTTTGATCTTAATGTATTCTTTATAAAAAATAATAATGCTGTTTACAAAACTAAAGTATGGAAAAGACATATGTGCCCACATAGCAACCAATTTTAAAATATACTTTTCTGACTTTTTCTACTGCTATTATAATAGTGTAAAATAATGGTTGTAGCACTTACCTGATCTGTTGAAGGGCAATGGTTCGAAACAAGGCAGAAATATTCCTGTTTTTGTTGTTAATTACTGTTTTGCTTTCCCTGAATTATTTACTTTAAAGTAAATAGATTTAGTACTTTTAAAAATTGACCCTTAAAGTCAATTTACTTGTTCATAATTTCATCTTTTTACTCTCACATAGGAAAGAGTTTCACTGTACAACCCCAAAAGGCCTAATAAATAAAAATTGCAGATCACCTAGCACAGTATTTATCTGGAGAGCTGTTTTTTTTTAAAAAAAAATGTAGCATTTCAGCAATGCATTAGTGAACTGATTGTAAGAAAAAATACAAATAGATAAAAAGCCGGAAGCACAGAAAGTGAAAAATAATGATTAAAAAAATTATGCTGGGTTCTGAACCAGTGACCTTCTACAAGTCAGTCAACTATTACAACTGCTATGCTAGGTGAAGCTGTTGTAGACATTATCAACACAAATCTGGAAAATAGAGAAAAAGGATTTTCTTAATCATGCCCCAGAGTGGCAACTGTTGAACTGTGAGAAGGGCTGTTCTTGTTACTGCAAGAAACAGCCAATTAATGTAGGAGTTACCTAGAAGAAAGTAAGCAGTGAAACTAGTTAAGAAAACCCACACATCCAGAAATCACAACTTTAAACTAACAGCAGTAAAATGGGTGAACAGTCACTTTGGCAGTGGGCTGTGGGCTGAGTAGAGAACATCATTGACTGTTGTGTGGGTTCCAGATATATTGGCAGGTTGTTCTTTAAATGAAGTGACCTTGCAGTGCGGATATGACCAGAAACAGGAGGCGGGGGACGGAGGAATCTAAGATTGAAGCAATTTACAACTTGAAATACGAATATGAAGAAATGTTATGTGTTTCATAAAATACTGTTGTAATAGCAGAATTTAGGGGAAATATATTATAAAATAATCCCCTGTTGCTGCCAACTTTTAATTTGTTGATAATTCCAGAGCGATAGAAATAGAATTTATTTCTGACTAAACATACTTCTGTTTCCAAAATATGGGGCTGTTTTCCATAGCAATTTATCCCCTGAATACACTGATTTGACTGATGTTTTCAACATACAGTATATTATGAATGACAAAGAGGCTGGAGGAAGGAAAAATACCTTGTGTGATAGGAAAAAAAGCACCAGGACTTGAAAAGGAGTTAGGGTTCTTTTCTTCAGTGAAAAGAAATAAAAGTTTGCAGTTCACCTTGACAGGTGGGTGCAAGATGTCATTTTTAATTTCAATTTTTAGTATGATTTATAGGATCTGCAATGTACTTCTGGAAGATAACCATATTTTACATGACTTTGAACTGGGATTCGTTTTACGCTGAAATATTTTTATTGTATTTTATAGAACTTTTAGCAAAAAGAATTAAATGTTAAAATATAAACTGGGGTATTTTAAACACAGATATTTTTAAGCAAATTGTTCTCTCGAGAAAAGTAGCTTTTAAATGGCAAATCAAACTAAACATAAAGTTCTCATCTGAATTACAGAAAAAGGAATATAATACAAAGTCCTGAAGTATTTCTAGATAGAATCCATTATTGTGTTGTTCCGTTGTTTGTCTTGTTACCTAACAATATAATGTTTAAAATGCACGGAAAAAAAATAATAAATTTTAAAAGCATAATTAAAATACGGCTTTATGAATTAAAATTATTCCTTCAAAGGCATCTTCCAAAATCATGGAAAGGGGATGGGGGCAAGGAAAATAGGACTGTGCTGTTGTGCCACACATCATTCCTTTTGTACATGTGTCACAATGTAATGTGGGTATATGGAAAGGCTGCAGCTTCTGATGCTGCTTTCGCCATTTTGACAAAGGATCAGATGGATGTTCCTGGTATCTTTGCTCTTTTTTGTAAGGGCAAAGAAAAAGGAGACCAAATGCAAATGCAATTCATAATATAAGACAGAAAAGGTTTTTTACAAGCCTAACAAACAAGACTGAAAGGGAGTCAGAAATTAATGCAGTACCAGATTTACAGCAATGGATTCACGTTATCTCAGTTTTCTCATGATATTAGGAGGTTTTTTTTAACCAAAAGGCAAAGAACACATTCCAGCAATATAGTTAAGCATTTTGAAGCTTGATTTATAATATTCTAGACTGGTTTTTTTTTCCTTTTCTTTTTTTTAGTAATTATTATCAGTGTGCAGTTAATGCTGCTCAATGTATTTGTGTTTTTCTTTGGTTAATTAGTTGGGCATAACAAATAAATAAATAGATTCCTTAAAGATTTTAGTACTTGGACAGGTCCCTAATGAAAGTGGTAGTCGCTTGGATATTTGGATTCTTAAGGTATTGAAATATTATAATCAGTTTCTTATATTAGCATACAACCTACATCTTTAACAGTATGATATACTCCTTGTTGGCAATTCAGCTGGCATGTTATGCAGTAACTTTAGGTTTGTTGTTTACACACAGAGTCCTCTACAGCAGCCTGACTATCATATAAAGAAGGCATGCATCGTGATCATGTCAGAACACTTAAAACAAGCAAACTGTATGAAATTGAACCGACATATTCCTTGCCTCTACATCAAAAATAGCTAAAGATTGGGGGCTTCCTGGGTGAAGCTTACTGATGGAAGCAGCTTAACATAGCTGCTCCTGAGTTCCTGGTCGCGTTATCTGTTTAGACGATCATCTATCAGACGTCTGACAGGTACCTTACTCTTCGGGCAAGAAGGGAAGGAGAGGAGTTTTGTTGTGCAAGTGCCCTTTTGATCTTTGCAGCTTCTGTGTCTGCGAAGAGAGGGGGACCAGCTGAAGGCAGAACTGTATCCGCACTGGGGATCTCAAGCTGCCTTTTGCAGCATGAAGTAAGCATCCTCCCACTCAGAACAAGGCTTGAACTATCTGATTTTAACACGAGCAGAACTCGTATGCGAGACCTTTAATTGTTTATTCAAATCCTAGCTTCATTTTTACAAGATCTTCTTCCGTTAATCTAGCTATTTAAAGAGGCATTTAAAATGGTAACGAGCTTGTTGAATTGTTCCGTAACAATGTTTATTTTCCTAATCTCCTTGTAAAGCTCTACAGAGCTTTAAAACTTCAAAGGAAGGGACTGATTTATTACTTTGCCTCACAGCCGGCCAGCAGAGTTTTACTAATTAGTTTCACTTTTGCAAGACTTTCTTTCTTCTGTTAACTCTGCTAATATAGAGACACTTAAAATCGCGATGAGTATGCTGAACTGTCTCGTTACAATGTTTATCTTCTGAAACCTTTTGTAAAGTCCTACGGAGCCTCAAAAATTTCAAAATAAAGGGGAGATTTAGTACCTCTTTCCATAGCTGTATAGCGGGCCAGTGGAGTTTTACTAATTGCTTGAAGATAAAACTTGGAATGGCCTCAAAACCAAATCCTAATTTGAAGATGCCCCCTCCTTCAGCCCCCAGAAGCACATCGCCAATACCTGGCACAAAGTCGCAGCCTCCACTCTCCATGCCCCCTACTGGAGATTTACTAATGAAAGATTTTTTCTTGAGGGAATTAAATGGGGCTCTCAACACTCAGACAATTAAAGTGGAAGACAAACTTAAAGATTTTAAAGAGGAGATAAAAGAGGAGATAAAAGAGGAGATAAAAGAACTTAAAGAGGAGTTGTATGTTTAGCCAGAGTTGCTAAAATTAGAGATGATATGTTGGGGCTCGTAACTGTACTGACAGAACATGTTTCCGGAATTGAAGATAGTCTAGAGGATCTTAATGAAGCTAATATTAATTTGACATCGAAAACAGAGGTGGTGCAACAAAAAGTTGAAAATGCTAAAAAAGAAATTAATATGATACAGTACAGACAAATGGAACTGGCATTAAGAGTATGGGGGTTGTGTGAAGAAAAACAGGAGAACCTGAAACAGATTCTTTCAGAAGCCTTTGATAGTCTGTTGGGAAGACCGGGGGCTAAGTTTGACTGGCAAATCGATAAAGTTTATCGCGTTAATTCTTGGGTCGCAAAGCAGAAGCAGCTCCCTCGAGACATTGTTATATATTTCACCACAAGAGAGCTCAGCAACACGATATTACAAGAGTCTTATAAAACTCAGCTACAAATTGGGGGTCAAGAACTGACTGTCTTGAAAGAGATACCACCTCAAATGCTAAGAGCCAGGAGAGATTATGCTTTCTTAGTTGAAGAACTTAGAAACCATCAGATACAGTACAGATGGGATGCACCATTCGGCATTATACTTACATTTGATAGGCAAAGATATCATCTCAACTCCATATGGAAAGCCCGAGATTTTTACTATAATATTTTGAAGGCCGGACATCCTGCACCATCTGGACCCAGAGAAAGACCACAAGAAGGACAAGACAGACAGCAAACCACACAACTACCAGATAAGATGGATCATCTCTCTCTCTTAGAAGCGCAAGGTGTTATGGAACAAAGACCTAGCTGTATGATTACTAGACGAATGGAGCAACAAGCTAAAATGCAACAACCTCAACAATTACCTGCCATCAATCAAGGAGCTACAACAACAAGTCCAGAAGCAGTGGGAGGAGCTAGGCCAAAGGTTAAACAGGCCATGCAGGAGGCTCTAAAAAAAGCTTCAGGTAACCAAAGATGACAATTACCAAAAATTTTATTTCTTTTCCAAATGTTACCTATACTCAAAAATGATGCGAATCTATTAGAATGGCAGAAGGGTATCAATAAATTTGTATGGGCAGCAAAGAAGCCGAGAGTAAAGCTGAAAATAATGCAAGATGTACGTGAGAGAGGAGGTTTGAAATTACCCAATCTAAAACTATATTATGATGCAGTGGTATTATCCGTAATTAGTGATTGGATCGATTTAACCAATGATAGGATATTGAATATTGAGGGATATGATCTGGTATATGGTTGGCACGCTTACCTGTTATTCAACAAAAAACTGGACAAAAACTTTAAAAGTCATATTTTAAGAAATGCGTTACTGCGGGTCTGGAAAAAATATCGACATAAACTAAATGACAAGATACTCATGTGGGCAATTCCTAGACATGCAATTGAAAATATGAATATAGCACAAAAACAGGATGGAACTACTTATAGACTGTAGGGTTTTTACAGTGAATCATCTGAATGGTCCTTAGAACTGAGGTTACACGTGTAAGTAGAAACTGCAGCAATCTGCAGAAAATATTTGCTTGTCAGCTATTCTTTGCTCTTGCAGTGTTCCCAGGGATGTTCGAGGACACGGGATGATACAAAGTATAACCTGCAACATTTTATTCACTCATTTGATAACACTTGATTTACTTAGCTATTACAATGTGAACATTCTCATGAACACCAATGATGTAAGGACTAACCAATTATTGTGCCTTGGAGACTTGTTAGCCAATAATGATATAACACATAAAGTAGGTAGAGCTAAAAGAAGCTGAAAACACTATAAGAATGATGTTTCATGATTAATAAGTTGGCTGTTGGTTCTCATGTTAATTCTGAATAAACTTTGGTTGATTCAGCTATCCGTGAGTGGACATTCCTTTCATCTTCAGCCTCGGGAACCCTATAATGCAACATTTTGGCGCCCGAACAGGGACCCATACTTCGTCCAGGGAAGGACAGACGTCGTCAGCCTAAGGGCTCTACAATCTTACTTTATAAGATTTCTGTAAGTATGGGATCTTCGCTTTCTCAAGAGCAAAGGAAGCATGTTAATGAGTTGGGGTATCTTCTTAAGAAGTCTGAGTTATGTGTGTCACAAAAGGCTCTTTTTCGGCTGGTCCGTGAAATTGCTTTAAGTTGTCCTTTCTATCCTGTACAAGGCTCTTTGAAGTTGTCAGATTGGGAAAAAGTTGGCAAGGTTTTGCATTCTGAGCCTAGGAAAGATGTAGAGCTTTTGCACGCTTGGCATTTGTGTCGGCATGCTGTAGAAATGTTTGGTCAGAAAGAAGATTCTGTTTCTTTCTTATCATCCCCTCCTTCTCAACATTCTACTACTGTGATTTTTCCTCCACTGTCTGAAAAAGAAATTTCCTCTTTTGATCTTAAATCTAAGTCTGAAATAACACCTTCTTCTGCTTCCTCTGACATTGTTCGAGGATGTACTTCTTGTCAACAATTTGCTGTTCCTTTTCCTATGGGAGTAAATCCTCGAGGAACAAAGGCTAATCAAATTTGGCAAATGGATGTCACACAATTTGCTACCTTTAAACCATACACTTATTTACATGCATCCATTGATACATATTCTCATTTTTTATGGGTCACTGCTGCTAGACATGAGCGCACTTTTGATGCAATGTCTCATTGTCTTTCTGCTTTTTCCGTAATGGGACGACCAATTCAATTAAAAACTGATAATGGTCCTGTGTATACTAGCAAGGACTTTAATTCTTTTTGTCAACAATGGAACATTCAATTGATACATGGAATTCCTTACAGTTCTCAAGGGCAAGCTATAATTGAGTGAGCTCATCGTACATTCAAAGCTACATTAACTAAATTGGTAAAATCTGAATCTGGTCCATTCAATTTGAGAAAAATTCAAAATTTGATCTCTATTGCTCTTTATGCATGGAACTACTTAACTTTTCTAGATTCCTTTTCAGACCTCCCAGTGAGTTTACATTTTCATATTCAGTATCCTGTGGCACGTCCTTTGGTGCTCTTTCGTCAACTTCCTGATCCTGCTTGGCGTGGACCTACAAAACTTATAACCTGGGAACGGGGTTATGCTGCAGTTGAAGATTTGTAAACAAAGCAAGCTGTGTGGATTCCAGACCGGTGTGTTCGTCCTTATTATGGAAAAACAAATGAAACATCCAAGGATGCAACGTCCTCCAATATTGCCTTGGAATCACCTTGAAGATCAACATTAATTGAAAAAATCCTTTTTTCTCATGTGTTGTTTTCTCTTTTTCTTTTTCTTTCTGGTTTCTATTAACTCAGAAACAACTCTTGCTCTTCCTCTTAGTCCTAATCTTTGGATTCGTCATGTTCAATATATGTTTTTGATTCATGGTCGTAATATAACTTTATATTATGAACCTCCTATGGCTCTTGGTCAAGTTGCTTTTATTCCTAATCTAATTAATTCTTCTGCTTTCATTGTTTCGCAACTTCAACATATTTCCTCTTCTTGGCTATTTTCTACTCCTCCAAATGAATTAAATTTAGTTAGATGGAAGTATATTCGCATTAATCAATTTACTAGAGGCTTATATTTTTGTTGTTATGCTCGTCATAATTGGCTTAATCAATGGTCTGATTACTCAAAAGCTAAACGTATTTTAGATAAAGTAGGGAATTATAGTTATTGTACTCAGAAATATTGGTTATGGGGTACTATTAAAACATCACAAGGTCATAACACCATACCTGAAATGTATCCTGAAAATTTTCCTATTTTTCAAACTGTCTTTTCTAATACTGGAACAGGTGGATCAATCTGTGCTGGATGGCAATTACAAGATCCTGCAATGTGGTTTTTCTTTGACAAATATGCAACTAACGTACACCCTCAGAACTATCAATGTGCTGCCATTGGATATTTGTCGTTACCTGTACAAGTGGATCTTTATGGAAGTTTACCAACTAGAAAAAGACGTGCAGCCTTGGGATCAAAATGTTCTGATGAAGTTATTATTGATACTCAATTTTCTTCATTGCCTACTTTTGGACGTGCATTAGTTGGAGCAATAACTGGAACTATTTCTTTGGGATCATACCCAGGAATATTAGCTCAAGAAAATAGACATTCTATTTTAGGTCTCACATGCCGATTGGAGAAATCTATTAATGCTACTGCTGCAATTATTAGAGACTTGCAAAATGAAATTGAAGAACTTAATCAAGATTTAATTCAACAACGCTTTGCTATAGACTATTTGCTAGCTCGTCAAGGTGGATTTTGCACTTTAATTGGTCAACATGCTTGTGCTGTGCATTTTCATTCACTTAATAGAACTATTGAAGATGAATTAGTTAACTTACAAGCTTCTATAAAAAATAATGTACATGATGAATTTTCTCCTTATGCTTGCTTAACTAAATGGTTACCTGATATTTCTTGGTTAAAACAATTGTTTTTCTATGGTGTGAACATAATCGTATTACTTATACTTTGCTGTTGCTGTATGCAATGTGTTCCTTCATTTTTTGCCATGTTTTGCAAGTCTCCTGCACCTACTTTGAATGTGATTCAAATGCATGCTCTTGAAAAATCTCTTTTTTGTCATTAAAAACAAAAAGCAAGTAAATGTAGGGCTTTTACAGTGAATCATCTGAATGGTCCTTAGAACTGAGGTTACACGTGTAAGTAGAAACTGCAGCAATCTGCAGAAAATATTTGCTTGTCAGCTATTCTTTGCTCTTGCAGTGTTCCCAGGGATGTTTGAGGACACGGGATGATACAAAGTATAACCTGCAACATTTTATTCACTCATTTGATAACACTTGATTTACTTAGCTATTACAACGTGAACATTCTCACGAACACCAATGATGTAAGGACTAACCAATTATTGTGCCTGGAGACTTGTTAGCCAATAATGATATAACACATAAAGTAGGTAGAGCTAAAAGAAGCTGAAAACACTATAAGAATGATGTTTCATGATTAATAAGTTGGCTGTTGGTTCTCATGTTAATTCTGGATGCTCAATAAACTTTGGTTGATTCAGCTATCCGTGAGTGGACATTCCTTTCATCTTCAGCCTCGGGAACCCTATAATGCAACATAGACAGCTTCTTATTTTGGAAAGGGGGGCACTACAACTAAAATCCTTAGAGGTATTAAAAGAGGAGAAGACAGTTCAAACATGGTTTCAGTACGGGCAATTACAGGCCAGGTGGAAAATAGATCAAAAAATTGGTTTTATCCAAGTTGAGGATAATCTATTTAAACAAATAAGAGACCAAAGTTTAATGCATATAAAGAGGATATATAATGTATTAATACAGATGGATTCAGAAACAGAATTAGTTAAAGATTGTATGGTAAAGTGGGCTCAAAATATTGAAGAACCAATAATGTTGGATACATGGGAAATAATTTGGGTAAGAAATGTGAAATTTACACAAGCTCAAAACCTAAGAGAAATTTTTTACAAGATGTTCTATAGATGGCATTTAGATCCTAAAAAGTTGGCTTCTATGTAGCCGAATTTACAACCCAAATGTTGGAGATGTGGTTCTCTCGATGCTACATATTTCCATATATGGTGGACTTGCCAAAAGGTTAAGGCATTTTGGATAAAAATATGGTGGATTATGCAAAATATCTTTAAAAGAAGGATAAAGTTTACTCCTCAGTTATTTTTGTTAAGTATAAGTACTGACTTTACAGCGGTAGAGATTAACTTGACTTTGCACTTAATAACGGCAGCAAGACTGTTGGTGGCGCAATACTGGAAGAAGGAAGACTTGCCTGTAATTCAAGAATGGACATTGAAAGTTACAAATTTAGCCGAGATGGCTAAAATATCTGCATATCTTAAAGACCACTCAAATGAGAGATATAAACGAGACTGGAAAAAATGGATTGATTATATACAAAATAAATACGGGACTAAGAAATTCCAGATAGCCTATGCTTAAGATCAGGAATGATTTAAATTGTTTAAAGTTAGCTTAGAAAGAAGGAGCTAAGCTCAATGTAGAGATGTTATTAATTTCTTATTCTTTTCTTCTCAATATATTTTAGACTGTGTTTGTTAAAAATCTATACCATGTACGGGTTCTGGGAAGTCGGGGGGAAGGATATGGGGAGTTGGGGGGGAGGGAGGGGGGAGGGAGGGATATATATTAGGTTAGATAAGATGTGTTATCTCAATGTAATGTGACTTCACATGTATACTGTTCTTTTTAATTTTTCTTTAAAAAATAGGATAGGCCAAGTATATTGACATGTAGCGGAAATACACCAAGGAGAGGAGGAGTGGGAAAGAAGAAAGATGGGCAGAGAGGGATGGGAGAGGGGGTGGGAGGGAAAGGTGAGAAGGAAGGGGGGAGTGGATGTGGAGACAGGAGTGGTAGAGGGGGAGGGGAAGTAGGGTAGAGGGGGATGATGGAGGGAAGATAGAAAGTTGGAGGGTGGTGGAAGAAAGAGGTGTATGAAGAGCGGAAGAGTTATATTGGAGTTATATATATTTTTATTTTCTGAGCCATTGTTGACAAGAGGAATTGATGCAATTTTTGTTTAATGCTGTATGGTGTTGGTTATGTACAGTATACATGTGAGTGTATGAAAATGAAAATAAAAAAATTTGTGGAAAAAAATAGCTAAAGATTGCTCTTAGCCAACAGATTTTACTTTCTTTTTTTTTTAATATATATTTTATTATGTTTTCATTCTATACAATCACATATTCACTGTGCTTAATCAGGGCATATAACATTGAATAATAAACACGGCCCTCACTTATATAGAAAATGCCCTCTACAATACAAACCCAGTATACCACCTTGGCCTGCCATACATCCTCTTTCAACCCCCTCCAACTTTCATTCTTCCTTCTCACACACCCCTCTACGCCTACTTCCCCTCCCCTTCTTTCTAACCTTAACCCTATCACTCCCTCTCCATTCCCTCCCTTCCTTCTCCTCCTCCTCTCTCTCACCCTCTCCACCCTCCTTCTTCTTTCACTCGACTCTTTCCTTCGGTATCTATTACCTTCCAGTATATTCGGTTTGTTCTATTTTCGCACTAACATTGGAAAGCCACAGTATACAAATACAATCATGGAATTGTATTTCCCCCCTCCCCCCTCCCCCTAAATCCCCACCTCCCTTCCCTCCCCCCGACTTCCCAAAGACCATACGTGGTATAACTTTTGAACAATCACAGTCTAAAATATCTCTACATTGAACTCAGCTTCTTACTGTTACCCAAATTTTAAACAATTTAAATTATTACTGATACTAAGCATAAGCTATCTGGAGTTTCTTAGTCCCATATTTACTTTTTATGTAATCAATCCATTTTTTCCAGTCTCGTTTATATCTCTCGTTTGAATGTTCTTTGAGATATGCTGAGATTTTGGCCATTTCGGCTAAGTTCATAACTTTCAAAGTCCATTCTTGAATTGTAGGTAAATCTTTCTTCTTCCAATACTGCGCCACCAAGAGTCTTGCTGCCGTTATTAAATACAAAACCAAATTAGTCTCTGCTGCTGTAAAATCAATACATATACCCAGTAAAAACAACTGGGGGGTAAATTTTATCCTTCTTTTAAAGATGTTTTGCAGGATCCACCATATTTTTATCCAAAATGCCTTGACATTACGACATGTCCACCATATATGAAAATATGTAGCATCACAAGAACCACATCTCCAACATTTAGGTTGAACATTTGGATACATAGAGGCAAGCTTTTTAGGATCTAGGTGCCATCTATAAAACATCTTATAAAAGTTTTCTCTCAAGTTTTGTGCTTGTGTAAATTTCACATTTCTTACCCAGATTCTTTCCCATGTTTCAAGCATTATTGGTTCCTCGATATTCTGAGCCCATTTTATCATACAATCCTTAATCAGTTCCGTTTCAGAATCCATCTGTACTAATACATTATATATCCTCTTTATATGCATTGAGCTTTGATCTCTTATTTGTTTAAACAAATTATCCTCAACTTTTACAAAGCCAATTTTTTTATCTGTTTTCCACCTAGCCTGTAGTTGACCATACTGAAACCACGTTTGAACTACCTTCTCTTCTTTAAGTACCTCTAAAGATTTTAGTTCCATCACCCCTCTTTCTGAGATAAGAAGTTGTCTATAGGTGGTTCTATCGTGTTTTTGTTCTACATTCATATTTTCAATTGCATGTCTAGGAATTGCCCACATGGGCACTTTATCATTTAATTTATGTTGATATTTTTTCCAAACCCGCAATAAAGCATTTCTTAAGATGTGATTTTTAAATTTCTTATCCGTTTTTTTGTTAAATAACAGGTAAGCATGCCAACCATATAACAAGTCATATCCCTCGATATTCAAAATTCTGTCATTAGTTAGATGAATCCAATCACTAATTACAAATAATGCCATTGCGTCATAGTATAATTTTAAGTTAGGTAATTTCAATCCTCCTCTTTCACGTGCATCTTGCATTATTTTCATCTTTACCCTCGGCTTCTTTCCTGCCCACACAAATTTGTTGATACCCTTCTGCCATTCTAAAAGATTCGCATCTCTTTTAAGTATTGGTAACATTTGAAAAAGAAATAAAAATTTTGGTAAAATGTTCATTTTTACTGCCACTATTCTACCCAGCAAGGACAAATGCAGTTTTTCCCACCTTTTCAACTCCAACTGTGTACTATGCCAAAGTGATTCATAATTATACTTGTATAATTTCCCATTTGAGATTAAAATATTAACTCCAAGATATTTAACTTTTTTAACTACCTCACATCTTAGCATCGCCCCCAGTTCTTCCTTCTGCTTGATAGTCATATTTATAGCTATTATTTTGGTTTTTCCTAGATTTATTTTAAATCCCGAGACTTGACCATATTGATTGATCGTATTCAATAATACCCTACTAGTTTCCTGTGGTTGTTCCAATATTATAACCAGATCATCCGCAAATGCACGAACTCTATATTCTTGCTGTCTAATTTTAATCCCTTTTAGACCGCCCAGGCCCCGTATCTTATTCAACAGTATTTCCAAAGTTATAATAAACAATAATGGGGACAGAGGACAGCCCTGTCTTGTACCTTTTTCAATTTGAAAGGAGTCTGTCAGACTTCCATTGACAATGATCTGGGCTGTTTGCTGCTGATATATTGCACCAATTGACCGTAAAAAGCCATCTCCTATCTGCATTTTTTGCAATGTCTTCAGCAGGAATTGCCAATTAACTCGATCAAAGGCTTTCTCCGCATCCAAAAATATGAATGCGGCCGGGATTTGATTGTTCTTTCCCAGGTATTCTAAAGCGTTGATAATTAATCTAACGTTATCCTTCATCTGTCTGCCCTGTATAAAACCAGTTTGATCGGTATGTATCAGTTGCTGAATTACCCCCATTAGCCTATTTGCTAATATTTTAGTAAAAATTTTATAATCTACATTGAGTAATGAAATAGGTCTGTAATTTTTTGGTTGGGTGAGGTCTTGATCTTCTTTGGGTATCAACGATATGAACGCAGTCTTCCACGAAGGAGGCACTTTCCCTCCCGATTGAATTTTATTGAATTGTTCTCTGAGGGGTTAGATTTTACTTTCCACAACAATAAACACAGTCAGGATGAACCCGAGTTCCATTGTTTGTTTCATCATTGCTAATAGTTCCTTAATTTCTTGCAGTTAATTTCATTTTATTCATTGCCCCAGATAAACAGTATCCCATACATATTCAACAGAATAAGGAAAAAAATAAAACCTCATTGAACATTAAAAGCCAAAGGCAGATAAGCTAGGGCTAATCCGAGGTAACGGATCCAGGAGAGCTCCTTGGTTTACCGAGGAACTCCGGGAGATAAAGCGCCAAAAGAGATGCCTAGAGCGCCGCTGGAGGGCCAGTAAATCTGAGTCAGACCAAGCACTGATGAGAGCCTATATCAGAGCCTATCTCGTGGCAATACGGGCGGCGAAATGTTCGCATTTTGCCACTGTTATTGCATCCGCTGAATCGCGCCCAGCTGCCTTGTTTAGGATAACCTGCTCCCTCCTGAAAGGGAGGGATGCGGATGAACCTTTACAAGGTAGAACTGAGGAATTTGTTCAGTATTTAATGGATAAAGTCATTCGGATTCGGACAGACCTGGACTCCAATTGCACGGTACCAGCCAAGGTACCGGGGGAAGATCTTGAACGGAGTTTATGGACTGAGTTTCAACTTGTCACGCCTGAGGAAGTGGACAAGGCCATGGGAGCGGTGAGTGCCTCCACTTGTATGTTGGACCCGTGCCTCTCCTGGCTGGTTTCGACCAGCAGGGAGGTGACATGTGGCTGGATCCAAATGATAATTAATACTTCCCTCCAGGAGGGATCCTTCCGGCTCCTCCTAAAGGATGCGGTGGTGAGACCCCTCCTGAAGAAACCTTCTCTGGACCCAGCCATTTTGAGCAACTATCATCCAGTCTCCAACCTGCCCTTTGTAGGGAAGGTTGTTGAGAAAGTGGTGGCCTCTCAACTCCGATGGTCCTTGGATGAAACCGATTATCTGGATTCCTTTCAGTCGGGTTTCAGGCCTAGTTACAGCACGGAAACTGCTTTGGTTGCACTGATCGATGATCTCTGGTGAGCCAGAGATAGGGCTCACCCCTCTATCCTTGTGCTCCTTGACCTCTCAGCAGCCTTCGATACCATCAACCATGGTATCCTTCTGAGACGGTTGCAGGAGGTGGGAGTGGGAGGCACCGTCCTTCGGTGGTTCTCCTCCTACCTCTTGGACAGGTCGCAGTCGGTGTTGGTCGGAGGGCAGAGGTCGACCCCAAGGCCCCTCAATTATGGGGTGCCGCAAGGTTCGGTCCTGTCCCCCCTCCTATTTAAATCTACATGAAGCCGCTGGGTGAGATCATACGCCGGCACGGGATTAAATACCATCAGTATGCGGATGATACGCAGTTGTATCTGTCCGCCCCATGCCAACTCAGTGAAGCGGTAGAAGTGATATGCCAGTGCCTGGAGACTGTTAGGGCCTGGATGGGAACGAACAAGCTTGCGCTCAATCCCGACAAGACTGAATGGCTATTGATGTTCCCTCCCAAAGATTGGCAAACTATTCCATCTCTCAGGCTGGGGGGTGAAATTATACGCCCCTCAGAGAGGGTTGGGAGTCCTCCTGGACCCACAGCTGACTTTAGATCACCATTTGTCGGCTGTGACCAGGGGGGTCTTTGCCCAGGTTCGCCTGGTGCACCAATTGCGACCCTACCTGGACCGGGAGGCACTTCAGATAGTCACTCATGCCCTCGTCACCTCAAGACTGGATTACTGTAATGCGCTCTACATGGGGCTGCCCTTGAAAAATGTTCGAAGACTTCAGCTAGTCCAGAATGCAGTGGCGCGAGCGATTGTGGGTGCACCCAGGTACACCCACGTTACACCTATCCTCCGCGAGCTGCACTGGCTACCCATTGGTCTCCGGACACGCTTCAAGGTGCTATTCGTTACTTATAAAGCTCTGCATGGCATCAGACCTGGGTACCTGAGAGACCACCTCCTGCCAATTACCTCCCAAAGACCGATTCAATCTCACAGGCTTGGCCTTCTCCGGGTTCCATTGGCCAGCCAATGTTGGCTGGCAACCCCCCGGGGGAGAGCCTTCTCTGTTGCTGTGCCGGCCCTCTGGAATGAGCTCCCCATGGAGATCCGGACCCTTACTACCCTCCCGGCCTTCCGTAAAGCTACCAAGTCCTGGCTGTTCCGACAGGCTGGGGGCTATTGAAATATCCATCCCCGCCTCAATTGTGAATGTTGTGCTTTTTAAAATTCTTTGTATTGTCTTATTTATTTCCCTTTCCTTGTTTATTGTGAGCCACCCGGAGTCCTTTGGGAGTGGGCGGCATACAAAACTAATAAACAACAAGCATAAACAAACAATAATTCCCCAGTGTCATGTTCTTGATATGGACTGACAGAAAGAATTGGAAGCTTTATAAAACAATATCCCCATGGTCTAAACCTACTAGATAAGGGGTGTCAAACTCAAGGACCGGGGGCTATATCTGGTTCATAGGGTGCTTAGATCTGGCCTGCAGGGCTATCCTGGAAACAGTGAAGGACTGGCCTGCATGCAGCTCTCTGAGCTCCATCTTCACTGTCAGAGGGTTGCAGGAGGTTGTCGCAGCCGAAAATGGAGCTCAGCAGCCTGTTTTCTCTGGCAGAGTGCTTGGGCCACCAGTGGTGTCCCCTGACACAAGTGACATTGAGCTGGCCACAGTTATCCTGGCCACACCCATTACAGCTTCCTAAGGTTAAACACAACCCTGATGCGGCCTTCAATGAAATCAAGTTTGACACTAGATGATTTAAGAAGATATCGTAACTGATGCTATTGAAAGCAGAAATTAGATCTAGAAAAACACAACTTTTCTAACACAAATATCCTCTCAGGGCAACAACTCTCTTCTCAGTCATTTCCAAAGAAATTCTCTGGATGCCCCTGAAATTTCTTGGCTGCATATTCTTAACCACCTTATAGTAATTTTTGAGGTGATCTTGTACTTCCTTAGTTGTTTTCAGTAGGCAGCTCTGCTCAGTTCTCAGAAATTTCTAATAATTTCCTTTTACTGGGAAGATCATATTCTTTCCATAATGAAGCAATTTACTTAAGGTCAATTACAAGTACATGTATACACATATCAATACACACAAGAGTATTTTAAGCCCTAAGTCTATGAAAAGAATTGCTGGGGGGCAGGTAGGGGAAGCTGGAATAGTAATGTAGTGTGGTGGTTTTAGTATTGATTATGGAGAGGGACAAGTCCTCTACCGTAAGTAGAGGACTAATAGGCAGAATAATAAGGCAGAATAATAAATACAGTACTTTTGTCTACCCTTTTAGAAGGGTACTTAGCCAACAATCCAACACCCATTCCATTGTTGCTGGATCAACTCAACTGCCCAGTATGTTGTTTTTTTTAAAGGGAACAAAAATGGTTCTCTTAACCTTTTTTCTCACTCTTTATATGGTCTCATGCTTAGTCATTCACTCTTCTTCAGGGGTCAAAATTATTTTAGCTTCTACTAGCTATTTCACTTTTTTTTTACATGAAGTATGTTGGAGAGGGGCCTTTCCTGGTGCTTTTCTAAGAATGTAGCATTTATTTTCAGCAGTAAAAAAAAGGAATGAGAAAAAGAAAGCACTGTAATTAAAGAAGCATGGG
The DNA here is from genome assembly GCF_051295495.1 of Thamnophis sirtalis. Classification (NCBI taxonomy): domain Eukaryota; kingdom Metazoa; phylum Chordata; class Lepidosauria; order Squamata; family Natricidae; genus Thamnophis; species Thamnophis sirtalis. The sequence goes on from NW_028261391.1 coordinate 51,797,937, forward strand.
TGATTCTTAACATTTTCTTTAATCTACAAGTTTGGGTAGCCATATTTTTCTTCATATTGTTACTAATATTAGATATTAATATTAAATGTATAGTGATGTTAGTATAAAATAGGGTTTCTTTATTTCTGCTACAATATCTACACAAGGAAATATGCAAGGTTCACAAATATTGAACAGGTTTAAATTAAAGTACATGCTTGTATCTATCACACTGTTGCCTTACAGGGTAAATTATATTTACCTACAGAAAGGGAGTAGAGAGAAATGTTATGCATAAGAAATAAAGAAATGAGATAAAATGTAAGGAAACACAAATTGTTAACTATGCTTCTCCATACCTTTATTTCTTTATTAGACCAACAATGCTTCCATTATATTTTTATTTTATTACTTTATTTTTACCATTCTTTTGTTGAGGGTGTCCTTAATTCCATTTTCTTCATCTTCCACTTAACCCATTATATATATAATATATATATTTGTTATGTTTGTGCTGATAAATATTTATGACTTTATATATATATATATATATATATATATATATATATATATATATATATATATATATATATATATATATATATATATATATATATATATATATATATATATATATATATATATACATCATCATTCTATGGTACTAAACCACTTTAGTCCCGTTCATTCACAACTTATTTATTCTTCGCATTAACTCTTCTTATTTTACCACACACCATTCTTTAGTATTCCATCCACATTACATTCCGTTTACATTTATGTTTCTCACAACATACAGGGTGGGGCATAACCTTTTCCTAGGGGGTCACAGCAACACTTGTAATAACAACACAAATAATTCATACACCATTCGAAAGCCCATCAAAAACTGAGTTTATTGACACGATTTAATAGTCAGTATGACCACCATTAGCCCTTCGAACAGCATTCAAACGAGGTGGATAAGAACACAACAAATCTTCAAACAGTTCCGTTCGATTTTCCAGATTTTCCAGAGGGCGGGGCATAACCTTTTCCTAGGGGGTCACAGCAAGATCAACAGCAGTTTACAACTTCCGCGACACCTCATTTTAAAGCCCATAAAAAACTGAATTGAATGAGCTATTAAATGTTAAATTTGTTTCAGTTGAAACTTTGAGAATGAATTTGGAAACTGTGTTGAAAAATCTGGAAAATCGAACGGAACTGTTTGAAGATTTGTTGTGTTCTTATCCACCTCGTTTGAATGCTGTTCGAAGGGCTAATGGTGGTCATACTGACTATTAAATCATGTCAATAAACTCAGTTTTTGATGGGCTTTCGAATGGTGTATGAATTATTTGTGTTATTATTACAAGTGTTGCTGTGACCCCCTAGGAAAAGGTTATGCCCCGCCCTGTACAATACTTCCTTTCTGTGTAATAAAATGGATGGAAGCACACTTTTATACCCAACTATTTTAAATTCTGCTGAGAAGCATCTATTCCTTACAATACAGACCATACACTACCATCCATCTTTTACGTGCAGTGGCAGATCTTAAAATCTCTCTGTCTGTTTTCTCCATATTTAGTAAAATAAAATAAAATGAATTTTACAGGCACACAAATTTATCTATGTGTTGTCATTTATGCAGAACTTGCAGTTCTTCACTCCATTTCTTCTGTCAAATGCAATTACTTTAGTCTGTAATACATTAATTTTCCATATTCCCCATTTTATCATTCAGCATAATGTTTTCTGCTAATCATTCAGTTTATCACTCTTCAATACAGTGCTATCTGAATGCAAAAATACACATGCAGTTCACATTGGCAACCAATGCATTTCTAATTTCATCACATTCTCTATGTATGTTATCCACATAAATAGATTAAGCACCAGAGGAGCTTCATATATCCTTGTCTTACTCTTTGCTTTGGGCTAAACCATTCACTGAGCATTCCATTTATTGTCTGTATTACTCCTCTCTGATATTATTCTTTTCACACAGGCAATCTTCAACTTTACATTTATCCAAATGTTCCCATCCTTCTATTCAACCAAAGTATTTTTCTGTGTTAAAAGACTTACAATATTTTTCTTGCATGCATATAATTTGCAGTGATTTCAGAGAACAAAAGTATGTTCTGTACATTCTCCATTGTCAAAGGGAGACACTACCAGCTTTCTTCCAATTGCCAGGCACAAATGCAGTCTTCACATACACAAACAAATTGCATAGCCACTCCATACAAAAGCCACATTTTATTAAGTTCTCAGGGTGCACCATCTACAACTTGCAGGTCTACATTTTTTCAAGATTCGGACATCATTCATGAATGACTTAATTTTCATTCAGTTTTTTCTTAGCATTAAATGTACACTTTTTAAAAAATCATACTCTCCAATAGATCCCTGTCTTTCCCATAGAAAGTATTTCTTCTATGATTATTCCCTTACTTCAGTTTCATTCCAAATATTTTATCAATTTTATTTTGGATCTCATAATTCTGCTTGAGATTCTTTGATTGAAATTCCTCTGTACATTATTCTCAGGTTTTTTTTTATTTTCATCAAAGATATTCTGCATTTTCTCTACTTCTTTCAACTAACTGTTCCTTGCTCTCTTTGACAATTCTTTGCAATTGTCTTTTTCTTTCCCAGTACATACTACAACATACTTCTCTACTCCTTTTTTTTTGCAGCAATCATTCCCTTTTGTGCGATTCATTTTATCCACAATCTCTTCAACCTCAACATTTCAATCTTTTTCATATTTTCCACTAACACTTCTGTTTCTATTAACACACTTCTTTCATTTCCATTTTTCTATGAACCTCTTGACACCACCAAAAATATATTCACTGCCTCTCATCACTTTTGTATTATTAATTCTGTCAGCCTTTCATCACAATCAGATGAACTATGATTTTAGATTACGGTCATTATTTTATGTACATACTAACAAACTTATGATCAAACAACTTATTATACAACAAACAGACCTTTTTCTAAAAATATATTCACCACTCTCATTCACTTTTGGATTTATAAATTGCCCAATTGATTTTTCTGTCTCTCTCATTTTATTTCCACCCATACATGTCATTTAATAAATTTTTTACATAGATTGCATTCATTCACAATGTTGCACAGTTTTGTTTTGTTTTTTAAAAAAACTCATGTCTGATTTTTCCATTATCACCATTCACTGGAATGTAACATGCTGCCTTTATCAACCTAGGGCAGTGATGGCAAACCCTTTTGGCACCGGGCACTGAAAAGAGAGTGCGTGCATGCTCGTCAGGGACATGACCCAGAAAAGAAGCTGCTAAGTAGGCATGAGCATGCCAAGAAATGAACTTCCTGTTCCGGTGCATGCATGTGCACCAGCCAGCTTGTCATCTGGTTATTAGCATGTATGCATACATGACTAGCAGCTGGCCGGCACAGATGCACACAATGGAAACTGGCTCTTCCAGTTTCCGGCACAGCCGCACATGCAAAAAAACAGCTGATCATCACATGTGCATGCATGCCAGAAACCCAGAAGAGAAATGGGTGACATTGTGCATGCCAGCCAACATGGCTCCATGTGCTACATCAGGCAGGCGTGCCATAGGTTCGCCATCACAGACCTAGAGAGTTCTACTTTCCTCCATACCAGTACAATATACTTTATGACATACTCTTTAGCATCTTCATTAAAAATTAAATGTAGAGCTTATCTTTCCTGCATCTATTCATCAGTGCTATTCAACAAATCAGGGCAACTTCATTCAGAACTTTCTAGCTTTTCCTTTTCTCTTTATTTCAGAGACAGAGGCACAATTCATCTACATTTCTTGTTTTCATTTCATTCATGCTGTTTACTGTTTACTGCTCCATTCAAAGTAACAGTTTTCCATTTGTCACACTTTGAAGCAGTTGGACCTCTTCGTTGACCTTTGCTGCTCTTCATGACTTTGTTCCCTCCTTTCATGTAATGCTTTTCTTAATATAGAGATGAAGAGAATGTTATTGGCCTTAATCATACTGATATCCACTGTTCCCTCTAAGGTGCACGGCTGCGCGGCCATGCACGTGGAAAGAAACCCACACGCAGCAGTTTCTAACTGCCGCGCAGAGATTTCTAACTGCCACGCAGAGATTTCTATCAAAGCAAACATGGGGAAGTCCTTTGCAGGTGGCTAGAACTGGCCGCCAGCAAAGGACCTCCCCCAGACTTGTTTTGATGAACCGCCCATGGCAGTGGTGCCTCTCTCTCCACGCAGAGCACCTGAGCTGGCCCCCGCGTTATCCCTCCCCCTTCCTCCTCTGCTGTGCTTTTGAGGCTGCGGGAGCTAGTAGGAAAGTGGTGGAGGTGGAGGCAGCGGTAGGGGTAACCCAGAGCCCAGCTGAGGTGCTCCAAGCGGAGGGGGAGGCACCACCGCTGCTGCCATGGGCGGTGGTGCCAGCGGGAGCTTTGCCAGCTTCACCGGCAAAGAAGGAGAAGAAACAAGAGGACTGGCGACTTTGCAATGCAACCCCCTGGTCCCGCCGTAATAAATATTTAAATAAATATCTTTATTTAAAATAGTTTTGGCATGGCATATGATTTTATTGACTCAGTTGGAAATGATGTGGATGTTGTATCTGATTCTGAGGTATATATATTCTTAAGTATTTGATTTTTTTGATTTTTTTGATTTGTTGATTTTATTAACATTTGTAGGCCGCCCTTTTCCCTGAGGGGACTCAGGGCGGCTCACATAAAATCAGGGAGGGGAAATACAACAATGACATAGACACATATAATAAAAGTAATAAGCAACATACATTCATCATTCGGGAGGGGCAACTATCCTTGTCCCCAGGCCTGACGGGCTAGCCAGTTCTTCAAGGCTGTGCGGAAGGCCTGGACGGTGGTGAGGGTACGAATCTCCACAGGGAGTTCGTTCCAAAGGGTCGGGGCTACTACTGAGAAGGCCCTCCTCCTTGTAGTTGCCAGCCAGCATTGGCTGGCCGATGGAATACGGAGGAGGCCCAATCGGTGAGATCTAATTGGTCACAGGGAGGTAATTGGCAGGAGGCGGTCTCTCAAGTATCCGGATCCACTACCATGCAGGGCTTTATGGGTGACTAATAGAGCCTTGAAGCGCATCCGGAGATCGACAGGTAGCCAGCGCAGCTCGCGGAGGATATGTGTTATGTGGGTGAACCGAGGTGCACCCACAATCGCTCGCGCGGCCGCATTCTGTACTAGCTGAAGTCGCCGGATGCTCTTCAAGGGCAGCCCCATGTAGAGCACATTGCAGTATTCCAGCCTAGAGGTCACAAGGGCCCGAGTGACTGTTGTGAGTGCCTCCCGGTTCAGGTAGGGTCGCAACTGGCGCACCAGGCAAACCTGGGCGAATGCCCCCCTAGTCACAGCCGTCAGGTGGTGGTCAAACGATAGCTGTGGATCTAGGAGGACTCCCAAGTTGCGAACCCTCTCTGAGGGGTATAAAATTTGACCCCCCAGCCTGAGTGATGGAATATTGGTCGGATCTTTGGGAGGGAAACACAACAGCCACTCGGTCTTTTCTGGGTTGAGCACAAGCTTGTTAACCCTCATCCAGTCCATAACGGCCTCAAGGCCTCGGTTCATCACGTCTGCCGCTTCATTGAGATGGCACGGGGCGGACAGATACAACTGGGTATCGTCCGCATATTGATGGTATCTGATCCCGTGCCTACGGATGATCTCTCCCAGCGGTTTCATGTAGATGTTGAATAGTAGGGGGGATAAGACTGAGCCCTGAGGCACCCCATATGTTAGGGGCCTAGGGGACGATCTCTGCCCCCCCACTAACACCGACTGCGACCTGTCCGAGAGGTAGGAGGAGAACCACCGCAACACGGTGCCTCCCACTCCAACCTCCCGCAGTCGTCGCAGAAGGATACCATGGTCGATGGTATCGAAAGCCGCTGAGAGGTCAAGGAGAACCAGGATGGAGGAATATCCTCCATCTCTGGCTCTCCAGAGATCATCAGTCAATGCGACCAAAGCGGTTTCCGTGCTGTAACCGGGTCTGAAGCCTGACTGGAAGGGGTCGAGATAGTTAGCTTCCTCCAAGGACCGTTGGAGCTGAAAGGCCACCACCTTCTCAACAACCTTCCCAAGGAAGGGAAGGTTGGAGACTGGGCGATAGTTATTAAGAACAGCTGGATCCAAAGATGGCTTTTTTAGGTGGGGTCTCACCACCACCGCTTTCAGTGCGGCGGGGAAGTTCCCCTCCCGAAGAGAGGCGGTCACAACCGCCTGGATCCAGCCTCATGTCACCTCACTGCTGTTAGTAACCAGCCATGAGGGACACGGGTCCAGTACGCAGGTGGAGGCACTTACAGCCCTCATGGCCTTGTCCACATCCCCGGGGGTAACATCCTGAAACTCAACCCAGAGATGTTCTACCTGATCCTCTTGTGCCTCGGCTGGAACTGCGGGGATGGAGTCCAAGTCCGACCGAAACCGAGCAATTTTGTCCGCTAAGAATTGGGCATAATCCTCAGCTCTGCCCTGCAAGGGTTCCCCCGCTTCCCTTTTATTTAATAGGGAGTGGGTTATCTTAAACAGGGCGGCTGGGCGGGACTCAGCAGACGCAACCAAGGTGGCTATGTGAGATCTTTTCGCTGCCCTAAGTGCCCTGGTGTATTCCTTGGTGCAGGTGGTTACCATTGCTCGGTTCGATTCGGACTTATCGGACCTCCATCGGTGCTCTAGGCATCTCCTCCGGCGCTTCATCTCCCGGAGTTCCTCGGTGAACCAAGGGGGTCTCCGGGATCCGCCGCCTTGGAGGGGCCGTAGAGGCGCAATCCGGTCGAGGGCCTCCGATGCTGCCGAGTGCCAAGCAGCAACCAGAGTCTCTACCGGACTGTGGGCGAAAGTATCAGGAATAACCCCAAGCTCTGTCTGGAACCTTAACGGTTCCATAAGTCGCCTGGGGCGGAACCACCTGGTCGGTTCCTCCTCCCTACAGTGGGGGTTTGGTCTCCGGAAGTCGAGCCTCAGTAGGCAATGGTCTGACCACGACAGGGGTATGATGTCGTTACCCCTCAGACCAAGATCACAAATCCACTGCTCCGAGAGGAATACGAGGTCGAGCATGTGACCCGCCGAATGGGTTGGGCCCCGAATTACTTGGGTCAAGCCCATGGCTGTCATGGAAGCCATGAATTCCTGCGCTCCATCAGAGTTTTCACCGAGCAAAGGCAAATTAAAGTCCCCCAGGACCATCAACCTAGGGAACTCAATTGCCAGCTCGGCTACCGACTCGAGGAGTGAGGGGAGGGCTGCTGCAACGCTGTTGGGAGGCAGGTATGTTAACAGCAGACCCACTTGACCCTTGAGGTCCAACTTTATCAGCAGAGACTCACACCCGACAAGCTCCGGAGCAGGGACCCTACGAGGAACTAACGACTCCCGGATAACAACGGCCACACCCCCACCCCTTCCCTGGGCTCTTGGCTGGTGCAGCACCTGAAATCCTTCTGGGCACAGCTCTACAAGGGGGACTCCTCCCTCTGGGCCCAGCCAGGTTTCAGTAATACATGCCAGGTCTGCCCTCTCGTCTAAAATTAAGTCCCGGACGAGAGGAGCTTTATGTACCACAGACCTGGCATTTAGCGACAGCAGCCTGAGTCCAGGGTCCTGATCACTTGCGCCATCTGGTCTCGGAGTGGGACTCATAGGGCCGGAAGGAGGGATCTCTGTAATGTAGCGAACCCTAACATAACATATAGCATATTGTCCAAACTTGCTAGACTATTTAATTGATCTTACTACTTTAAAGGGGGAGAGTTTCATGATAAATTATTTTATTACATTTATGTTGCATTTATATATTATATTTATTACATTTATATTCCACATTATATATTTGTATTGTTATTTTAGTGTTTATTGTCAATTTTGATAGATATTATATTGATATATCAATACTGATTTTAATCATACTAAATAACAATTACTGCTATTATTTATCAGCATTAAATATTTACAGTTTTTAATATTGAGTTAGTCATATTTTAGAATAATAGGATTATCTTTTAATAGGATAATTGGCAAAATCTAATTCAAATGTGATGGGTTGCATTCCAAAGAAATGTGAGAGGACAGGTTGCCTGCAAAATGCCAGGACCCCAGCTATTGGTGCCATGTCTCTCTCTAGCCAGTCTAACAATCTAAAAGCTGAGCAGAGAAGCTTTTTTTTTTCAGGGTGAGCGGAAAAGTATAGTGTTTGAGTGGCACTTTTCATGCCTGGCATTCATCAGGCTGAAACCTTGCTAGCAATCGGCGCTTGACGCTTGGAATGTTGCGCAAATGTCCAGCAGACGTGACAGCAGTTCAAACTGTTGCTCTCTTAGGTGCTCAGGCATGAAACTGTGCAGCTCAAACACTATACTTTTCCGCTCACACTGAAAAAAAATTAGAGGGAACATTGCTGATATCATGTGTAATATTCCCAAGTATTCTATGAAAACTAAGATTTCCAATATACAGATTACGTTTTAAGACAATATACTATTTCTTATTTAACACCTTCTAGAATCAGCTATAGTCAGGGGATATCAAAATTGAATGAATAAATAATATAAATACTGGTTAGTATATGCAGGATGAACAAGTTCATGTTTAAACAATTACATAAATGGTTGAGAACCTGATTATTTGAAAATATACTTGTCTCATTGTGAATTTACTAAAATTTATGGGACAGAATTTTTCTACATTACATAATATCAGACTTTCTCATCTACATATGAGAGAGGGGCACCTCCTGAGTCACACCTACGGGTATGTTAGAAAATGCACTTATTCAGAAGTTACATTTCACCCTGGTCTTCTTCAAAAGCACACACACAAAAAAGCAGTCAGCATGCAACTTTTTATTATTTTAATTATTTAATCTTGGGATTATTTTTGTACGTGTGCCTTCAAGTCAGTGTTGATTCTGGTGACCATCAGAACTATTCCCTGCAGTTTCCTTGCCAAAGTTTATTGAAGTGTTTGCCATTCGTCTTCCTATGGTAAGGGACAGTGATTGGTTCAAAATTACTGGCTGACCTCACACTTAAGGCAGAACTAGAATTCAGAGTCTCGTGGATGTCAAAAAGTGCAAGTAGCATACTAGTTAGAATTCTGGCTCCAGTATCTACATTAGGAATCAGGCTTCAATCATACACTACATCTGACATTTTACAGATTTTGACCCCCTCCCCAGCAGGCACTCTGAACATATATATTATTTATTAACAATCCAAATGCCAAATTTAGTGCTTAATTAATAAATTGCAGCCAAAAGTGAAATCTCACAGAACACAATATAGAACAATATAAGTACAGCTTGGATAGCATGATTCAATTTATTCTAAATTTTAGAATATCTGAATGAAAGCTCTGTCATGTTCTCGATTACATTTTAGAGTTACATCGTTTTGCCTCTCCTTCCATTTACAACATTGGTTTTAAATTTATGTATCTTTCACACAGCCAAATTAAATGCATTAAAATACATCCCATCTAACTAGAAATACAGAGCAATTAAAATCAATCAAAGTTACTAGAATGGTATTTTATAGTTTAAAGCACAAGTGAATATGTAGTGTATAGCAATGATTTCTGGGGGAAGGGCAAACCCAGATCTGATGATAAGCTGTGTATCATAATATGTTTACTATCCCAATTTTCTCTGGATAGTATAATAGTATAAGCAATAGCAATAGCAGTAGACTTATATACCGCTTCATAGGCCTTTCAGGCCTCTCTAAGCGGTTTACAGAGAGTCAGCATATTGCCCCCAACAATCTGGGTCCTCATTTTACCCACCTCGTAAGGATGGAAGGCTGAGTCAACCCTGAGCCGGTGAGATTTGAACCGCTGACCTGCTGATCTAGCAGTAGCCTGCAGTGCTGCATTTAACCACTGCGCCACCTTGGCTCTTAAGGGGATGCTAAAGATGTTAACTGCATCTTTCAAGGTTCCCTTTGTCTCTATAGTGCATGCATTCTTGAAATTGCCATTTCCACTAGATTGACTCCAACACTTTCATCACTACTATTTTTCTGTTCCTGATCTTTAATGTATTTATTATATATTCTATTTTATTAAAAAGTATATATTACCTTCTTTTATATGATGTTTATATTCTAGTATGAAAAATAGGTACAATATTAACAGTAAGTATATTTAAAAGAGTAGCATTTGATCATTTTACACAAGCACACACACACATTGCAATAAAAATAAGAAACAAGAATTGGAAAGGAGAAAGTGGAGACAAAAAAATATAGAGTCTATTCCTTGGTTAAGTATTGGGCTTGCCTCCCATAATTAAACAATGTAACAGCTTTTCAAAGAATATTCCACACTTTACAAACCAACATCCTAGGCAGTACTGAACTGATGTATGCCACATCATCTTAAGAAATAACAATATTCCCTTTATATCTGGAGAATTGTAGTCAGTCTGAGAGCTGAACAGTCACTCTGTTTTGGTCAAAAAGAATTCTTCATTCAGTAAAAATGGGAAAAAGAAAAAAGGAAGACAGAACTATCAGTAGTACAGAATTGTAAAATACTTCATTTCTGAATTGAACTATTAGCTTTCCATTCTTAAAAGATTTTAGACAAAGACAAATAGCTTTGTATGAGAGACATATATAGTAGCCTGAGCATTGGGCCATATTCTGAGCTCTGAGCACTGTTGTTACAGTCATAAATCACCCATACTTGGATAACTTTTCAGTTCCATTTCAGTATATGATTCGCTAACTCTAAACATCAAGATATCCACAATGCTTTTATAATGTTTCTTTTCTTCCTGTCTCCAAACACAATGAAGCAAGAGATCATTTTTGGGCGAGAAAAGGAGGGGTCATCTTTAAAAGAGAAGACTGCTTCAGTTTGTCTGTGTTACAGAATTAATGAGCGGTGGAGTGGCATCAAGAACTTTGCCAGCACTAACATAATCAATTACTGCCTGAGTAGCAATAAGAGAAGCTTGTTGGCAAATTGAAGTTTGGACATGGAAGGGAATAAAACAGAATAGCCTTAACAGAAAATATCATGCTGTGAGCCTATGACTGAGCTTCAGCTTCCATTGTAGGGAAAAAAACTCTCAGCAGTAGATTGTCTAAATGTTAGGTGTTGTACAAAAACTGTCCTTGTTAACTGAGCAGCATCACTTCTTTATCAATTAGCACCTCATTAATGGTCCACCTGCCATATTTCAAATCCTGAATCATTTTTAATCCTTATTGTTTACATATCACATAGACTGACAATGGCTTTGGTTCTTTTAATTTCTCTGTATATAATTTCACTACAATTTTGAAGTAAATTAAGCAATCCAGGTTTGGCATCGGTTTCATTCCAGTTACCATTAGATACACAAGACCGAATGAATTTTTTTTATATCTTATTTCAATTTCAAGACCACCTGACTGCAATGACTCTAGGTGACTTACAATTTAACCATTTACAATTAAAAATAAAACAGCAAATATCAAAGAAAATATGACAGAAGACAGAACAAAGAAATTAAAGGAGCCCAATCTCATCTAAACCTGGGAGAATCACAATTTGTGGAAAGCCAAAAAGATGGGAGCAGTACAGATCTCTAGGAAATATTATCCACAGGGTAGTAGCTATCATTCACAAGGTGAGACTGATGAACTGGTGAGACCCAGAGTCTGCATACTCAGAATAGGCAGAAACACATAGGGATATATGTGTAACCACACCCTGTTCCATACAAAGTTTTATAGGTGATAATCAGTACCTTGTATTGCATCCAGAAGCCAACCAGTGATCAATGCAGTTTGTCAAGTTGTAAAGACATGTATTCATACATATATATGATCAGCTGTAGCCTTCTACTTGTCTTTCAACAGTGGTATCATGCAGAGCAGATTATAGTAATCCTAGTTGAGAGGTAACCAAGGCACGACTCACTGAAAGAGCCTCCTGATTCAGAAATAAATACAATTGTCACACAAGGTGAACATGCAGATTGTACACAAGAACTAGAAACCAATTAGAGACTAAAGATGAAATTACTTGGTCTTGTTAGGATTTAGTGTCTTCCTTCCCATTTAAACTATGCCAGTACTGAGTCAGGACTTCAACATCATCACTTGGCTGATCCAGAGTCAAGATATATAATTGATATAGTCAATATATTCATGATAACTGATCCCAAGCCTACATATAACGTCAATCAGTTTTAGGTAGATATTAAACAAAAAGAGATAGAATTGATACTCAAGTCCTGTGGCACCCAACAAATGAAGAGTTGTAGGCCCTCTTACTACATTAACTGATTGAAACTGTCCTTAAACAAAGGAGAATCACTGCAAATCAGTATCTCCCACTTACAAAACTGGAAGCTACTCCAATAGTGTTCAAGGAACACTAGCAGAAACCTTATCCCAGATTCACCACAGAGCATCAAGTGTGACAAAAACGTTCCTTATTGTATCTATATTTCATCCCTACCTGGAATCCAATTGAAACAGATCTAGATAATCCACTTACTTCAGGTCCTTTGGAGTTCAAGTACTACTTTCTTAACCACCTTTCCTAAATGGATGGAAATCTAGTCTGAAGAAAGGTATTTGGAAGGCCAAGACTGATATAAGAGGAAGATTGAGGATAATTTTTGTAGTAATAACACGAGGCAAGTGTGGTGAGGGATTTAATAAATCACCAACCATCAACCGACCAATGTCATCCCTGCTGAGGGGGATGCTTCATTGGCAGAGGAGATGAATCATTTATTCGCTCGCTTTGAAGTGGAGATTCATGGACAGCTAAAATACAGCTACCAGCCCATTGTAGCCCCCATCTCATTGTGGAGGAACAGGAGGTGATGGGCATTTTGAGGGCTGTGGACTTTAGAAAGGCTGACAGTCCTGACAGTATCTCTGGTCGAATACTGTGCTTTATCAGTTGGCTTGAGTCTTTATCAGGATCTTCAACCGGTCCTTATCCCAGTCCACTATTCTATCTTGTTTGAAGGCTTCCACCATTGTTCCACTGCAAAATAAGTTTCCTATCAATAACCTCAATGATTACAGACCAATGGTCCTCACTGCTATCATCATGAAGTTCTTTGAGAAATTGGGCTGTTAGCATATTATTTCTGGTCTTCTGCATACATTTGATAAACACCAGTTTGCATACAGAACAAATAGATCTACAGAGGATGCTATAGCCATCACTCTTGATTCTGCTCTGACACATTTGGAACAGTGGGGGGGGGCTATGTGAGGATGCTTTTTGTAGATTTTAGTTCTGCAGTTAACACAATTGTTCCACATAAACTAGTATCTAAACTTATGGACCTTGGGCTTGACCCTGGATTGGATTATGGATTTCCTGTCTGGCCACTCTTAGAGGGTCAGATTAGATAATCAAAGTTCCTTAGCCATTATTCTTAACACTGGTACACTAAAGGGTTGCATGTTGAGTCCCTTACTCTATACTTTTTATGTATGTGACTGCATTCCCAGTCACACCAGTAATACTATTATTAAATTTGCAGATGACACAACAGTGGTGAGACTCATCTCCAGGGAGTATAAGTCTGCCTATCGAGATGAGGTGGACCGGTTGCTTTCATGGTATGGAGACAATAATTTGGTCCTTAACACCCATAAGACCAAGGAGCCTTTAGTGGACCTCAGAAGTAATGGATCAGACATCGAGCCCTTGATTATCAATGGAAACCAAATGGGACAAGTGGACAGTTTTAAGTTTTTGGGTGTTGTCATAAAAGAGTACCTGACCTGGAGTGTTCACATTGCAGCACTGGTCAAAAGGGCACAGCAGAAATTATACTACCGAAGACTTTTCAAGAACTAACAAATGAATGAAAAATTGCTGGTATACTTATACCGCTGTACTATAGAGTATTTTAACTTACCGCATCTATATATGGTTTGCTAATTGCATAGTGGCAGATAGGACAGCTCTCCAGAGGGTTAACATCATTGTCCAGAGGATCTTTGGTTGCCATTTGCCCTCCTTGGAAGAGCTTTACGATATAGCTCCCACTGCCTTAAAAAAGTTCAAAACATTCTTAAAGATTGAATTGAATTGAATTTATTGCATTTATATGCCGCCCTATTCCCAGAGGGACTCAGGGCGGCTCACAATTCAAAGGGAGGGGGATACAGACAAGGGGAAAAAAACAGCACAACAAACAACTACAGAAAGAATTTAAAAACAATCAACAGCCACACAGTTCGAGTGGGGATGGGAACTCGTCAGCCCCAGGCCTGTCAGAACAGCCAGGTTTTAAGGGCTTTGTGGAAGGCCTGAAGGGTGGTGAGGGTCCGAATCTCCACAGGGAGCTCATTCCAGAGAGCTGGAGCAGCCACAGAGAAGGCCCTCCTCCGGGTGGTAGCCAGGCAACATTGGCCAGTAGATGGAATTTGGAGGAGGCCAGCTCTGTGGGATCTAATAGGTCTATTGGAGGTAATTGGCAGCAGGCGGTCTCTCAAGTACCCAGGTCCAATACCATGAAGGGCTTTATAAGTGACGACTAGCACCTTGAAGTGTATCCGGAGACCAATGGGCAGTCAGTGCAGCTCGCGGAGGATAGGTGTAATGTGGGTGTACTGGGGTGCACCCACAATCGCTCGCGCGGCTGCATTCTAGACAAGCTGAAGTCTCCGAATGCTCTTCAGGGGCTGCCCTATGTAGAGCGCATTGCAGTAGTCCAGTCTTGAGGTCACAAGGGCATGAGTCACTGTTGCGAGTGCCTCCCGGTTCAGATAGGGATGCAATTGGTGCACCAGGTGAAGATCCAACTCATCCTGGGCATCTTTTTTTTTAACTATTACCATCTGACAGACAGTACAGGACAATAAAAACAAGGACAAATAGGCTGAAAAACAGCTTCTATCCTAGAGCAGTAACTATATTGAACTCTACTGTATAGTATAATATGAATGCAGTATCAGGGTTTTCAATTCAATTATATAGAATGTGAAGGATGTAAGTTTTTGTTTTATTTTTATAGTTTTCTTATGTATGATGTACACTGAAGATGGCATTTAATTTCATGGTATGAGGTGCAATGACAATAAAGTAAACTAAATTGTCACTCAAAGAAGCATATATGCCCTCATGGGTCAAACTCTACATTATTTCCTGTGTGACCTTAACTATCCAGGAGAGAGCCTGTATCTAACAAAAAGATGGCCAAGCTCACAAACATGACCTACAAAGCCATACCTCAGGCACCTCACTTGGACTTGTCTAGCCAAAATATACCACTGAGCAAATTAAGCAACTCTATCTTCCAAATAATAAAAATATTACTCACAGCAGCCCCAGCACGACTACATTGACTTGTGGTCCCCTTCCATCCATCCCATATACTGCTCCACAGGACACCCAAGAACATGATTTCACAAGGTATCACCATGCTTTCTTAGACCACTCTGTTATTCCACCTAGGAAGTAATCTTTTCCACATAGATATGTAGACAGATACATACATGTATGGTTGAACCTATGTTTTTCTGTGTTTGGTGGATCATATGTGCATCATAATTATATGTACATCATAATACCTTTGCTATGTGGAGAGATTCCACTGATTTCTCAAATATCCCTGCTGTGCAAGAACTTCTATTGGGCATACTATAAAACCTCTAGCATCATCTGTGGTTGCTATGATTTATCTTTATGAGCCAAGGAATGTATAGTCCATCTGCATTCTATTTGCATACAAATTACACTAAAAATATGCAACAAATTTCATGGTTGTGCTTTTTTTGCCATGACAGAAGAGAAACTGATGAAGATTATGCTTTGCTTTGAAGGCATTGTGTTATGAATCCTCATCCTATACTATTTCTACTTTTGAAAAAAAAAATATAGTATATAGGTAGTATGAAGCATATGTATGAGATTCAAGGATTGAAAGTGCAATATCTCTACATTCTGAGACATATTGCCTCTTTTCATTGGTTCATCCAATTTATTGGCCTTTAAGAAGACTTAAGATCATTCGTTCTACCGAGTATATCCCCATTGACACTGCTTGTAGTATACTCATGTTGCTGACATGTTTTATTATTTTATTTCTCTTTCTGCTGATTTTGTAGTTGACTAAATTTTCTTTTGCTTTGTGCTTTTGCTCATCCATAATGTAGCATTACACATGGAATTATGCAGAAGAGTCACAGCAGCAGATAGAAAAAAATAGCTTAATGCCAGAGATTGAGGGAAATTAGGTGTCTAGAAATAACTCTATGCAAAAACCGTTGTACTTATAGAGCACGTACCGAAATACTACATTGTTGAAAATGCCATTATGCAAAATATAAGAGAATATGGTCTCCTAGAGTAGACTGACAAACTAGCATGACTTCCCATCAAGCTAAATTGGCAACATTCTCACAGAGTCAACCTAACCAGTAAATATATATAAGCAATATGAATAATGTATGCATTGTGAAATATGAAGATTAATACAGGTTAATAATATCTGCACAAATATAGTCATGATTAGCCACATTCAACATCAAGTAATATTAATCATTGAGTCAGACTAGTAGGTCATATAAAATAAATGACTACCAACTGGACAAGTCCACCCTTAAAAATTTAATAATTGGGACTTCAGAGAATTAAATTCAGATAAGAGCAAGAGCAAATATTTCATCTTATAATAAAAAGGATTCTGAAATAATAACATAACTAAATGTAAGTGTAAAGGCAAGTCCCTTACAAGACAATTTAACTGCTGGTGATTTTGTGGACATATCTATGTAGGGTTCTTTGGCAACAATATGAAAGTTTTTATCTTTAATTACCCAGTCTATTCTACAATAGTTCTTATTTTGTGTCCTGTTTGCACTAACCATATCTAATTCTCACTTTTTTAACCAAGAAAAAGCTTTCTACATTTCGGTAGAGAGATGTTCCAAGAGGTTCGCTCCAGCACATGTCCGAAAGCTTGGAAGACTAAACCTATGGTCCCAGTGACTGACTCAGATTGGATCCAGAAAATACTGGGTACAGCCTGTTACCTATTGAGAAGAGACCTACTAAGATAGATGAAAAGTCAACAATTGTAATCAAACATTAGTACAATATTAAAGAACATACATGTATTAAAATCTTACTTTTGATTGAGGGTATGTTCTTTATCATTTATGACTGTATTATCACAATTCATAGAATTCCCTATTGTGGAATCCTTAGTGCTCACTAATCTTGGTTGTTTTCTTGCATATGTTTCATTATCCGAATAGGTAACATCTTTGCTAATGAAATGTCTGCAAGAAATTACCCGTATATACTCGAGTATAGGCCGACCCGAATATAAGCCGAGGCACTTAATTTTATCACAAAAAACTGGAAAAGTTATTGACTCGAGTATAAGCCTAGGGTGGGAAATTCAGCAGCTACCGATAAATTTCAAAAATAAAAATAGATACCAATAATGCCATTGCCCATTGAATAACATATACAGCCTGCCTGTGCCCATTAAATATACAGTAGCCATTGTAAAAATTTGCTCTGCATAACAAATTATTATCACACAATACCGGTGTATTCAATGAAATACTTCACTCACCTCATGATGCTGATGTCCCGCTGTGATGATGATGTCCCGCCTCCTATGACACACAGCACAGTGATTCATATCATTGGATCACTGTACCAGAGGAGGTGGGACATCGCTATGTGGCTGCTTGCCATAACAAGAAGGAGGTGGGACATCGTTGCAGAGCGGCAGGAGGGGGAGGAAGGGGAATCGTAAGATAGCCCTGCATTACATTAGAACGTGAGGAGGGGGGATGGTGCGGTGCACGCTGCACGGCAAACTGACACAGAGGGAGGGGAAACTCAGGGGCGCTGGGCCATTCACGAGCGTCACCCAGCGGCATGGCCCCACCCCTTTTTCTCCTCCTTTTCGGGCAAATTTTTCACTGACTCGAGTATAAGCCGAGGCGGCTTTTTTCAGCTCAAAAAGTGGGCTGAAAAACTAGGCTTATAGTTGAGTATATACAGTAATCAAATTGAGAGAGCACCAAGGACCATCAAAGTTCAATCCTGAGACACAAATATCTTCTTATATTGGTTATCAAGGAAAAACAAATGAACAGATGCACATATCATTACATATATAACTAATCTAAAAGATTCATCTTTATTTCTTTTCCAATAGTTGCAGTAACAAATCTAGCAAGTAACAATAGGAGTAAATGAATTTGTTCCAACTAATTTGGATTTTTTTAAACTTTTATTGAAATATTTTGGAATTAATTATAATAATAATTTTTTATTAAATGTTTTTCATGGGAGCATTGGA
This sequence comes from Thamnophis sirtalis, assembly GCF_051295495.1. Classification (NCBI taxonomy): domain Eukaryota; kingdom Metazoa; phylum Chordata; class Lepidosauria; order Squamata; family Natricidae; genus Thamnophis; species Thamnophis sirtalis. The sequence continues at coordinate 51,816,254 of NW_028261391.1, forward strand.
AGTCTTTAAGAAGATGTTAGATAGCCATTTGTCTGAAATGGTATAGGGTTTCCTGCCTAGGCAGGGGGTTGGACTAGAAGACCTCCAAGGTCCCTTCCAACTCTGCTATTGTATTGTATTGTAACAGTACTATAGTCTTTAGAAGCTGTTCAAAAAGGAATACATTTATTTTTTAATTTATTGACTGCTCAATTCGAGGAGATTCTGGGCAGTGCACGAAACTAAAAAAGACATACAAAGTACTAAAAAATATTAAATCAACAGGGAGTCAGGACTAAAATACCGTTGTTACAAAATGCACAAAACAAAACAGAGGCCATTTAACGAATAATAAACATTCCACTTTAGAAGGTAAATATGGATTTAATGTGCAGTTGAAACAACTTTTGTCCCGCACAAAACCTGAAGGCAGATAAAGTTCTCTATTTGCTTTATCCTGGCCCTGTTGCACTGGGCAAAAGAAATGACAGATTCCAAATTGCTTTTCCTACAAGACATGCCCTAAAGCTTAACAAAACCTGGAAACTGCATTAAACCAGTGATCAATCCATCTAGTTCAGAATTTCAAAGTATGATCTTTTGTACTTCTACCTGGAAGTGTTGGGTACTGTATCCACTAGCTTTTTCCTGCATTATGAACACATTGTACCACTAATAGGCACTATTTATTACAATGGAAATATATTTAGTTAATCTCAGTCAGATATAATTTTGACTGTATGTACTCAATAACAAATACAATGTTGATGAGCACAAAGTTTGCCACAGTATCAAAGTACTTTTTATAGTGGAAAAATACAAACTTGGAAATCTCTTTAAAAATAGTTCAAAGGAACAGGAGATGTCAGCCTCTGCTTTGCTGCTGCTTCGGCTGCCATTGAAACGGGGAGGGGGGCATGGTAATTGGGAGAGGATTCATTGTTGTGCTGGAGGAAGATTCTGGATTTTGAACCGTCCACCTTACTGCACATGTGGAGGAGGAGGTTTCCCGCCAAGGCCAATGGATCAGCATTCTATCCTGGTGATGCCGCTCGAAGTTATCTCACACCTGACATTTGGGAGTTTTATGATTGGACTGTCCACGGGATGCCAAGGGGAAGGGAATGAAATATACAATATATTATTCACTTTCGTGCCTAAATAACCAGACTTCGCTTAACTTCGCTTCTATTCATTTTTAATTAGTAAAAGTACACTTGATTTCTAACAATGGAGTCCTGTGGTTTTCTTTCCTGATTTTTGAATGAAGGTCTGACATTTAAGCGAAGTCTCCCCTCCACCCCACTAGGAGCTACAACCTACCGAGGGTGGTGTTCTCAAAAGAAGAAAAATAATGTCTTTGCATGTGAGTGATCAAGAGGAAACTGAAGGAGCGGCAGCAGAACCATCTTTTACTGAAAGGCTGGCTGGTCTAAGGGTGGAAGAGCCTACTGTTCGTCCCTGATGGACTTTGGGTGTGGGACAAAAAGAGGAATCAGAGGAGTTGGATGTGGGAGTCACAAGAAGGAGACCGAAAAAAAATCAGCAGAATGGGGTGACGCTGGGGATTACAAATTGTCCCACACCATACGACTCCTCGAGGAAGCTATGTCCGAACACAAAAGCCGTGGAAGAACGGCTGAAAGGGAGCAAGCTGAAGAGTTTGAACAAAGGTACTCCATGCACAGGTTAAGGGAGGGTGAAGAGGCTGAGGGGGGTTGGGAGCAAGGAAACCCAGAACCAGCCTCCCCTCCCCCCAGCTAGAGCTGCTCAAAGAGTGGGGGGGCAGGCGACACCGACTGGCAAAAGTCCCTCCCTTAACAGTGAAATATAATGGTGATCCAAAAAATTTAGGTTGTTTATCATACAGGTTTGGAACTATATGGAGATTTATGGTCCGGATTTAGAAACTGATGATATGAAAGTAAGGATGGTCTTACTCTCATTGGAGGAAAAAGCGGTCAAATGGATGGTGGGCTTACACCAATGCAATTCTCCTCTCCTGAGGAATTTTAATGACTTTATGGCTCCAATGAAGAGGAGGTTTGATGACCCGCTGACTGAGAAATGCGGGAAGGTGAAATTTATGGCCCTGAAGCAGGGAAATAGACCGGTGGCTGAGTACATTCAGGAGTTTCAACAGCTGTCAGCCTATATGAGGGGATGGTCAGAAGAGGCTCTGTTGGATCAGTTCTCTGGGGGATTGAAGGAATGCGTTAACAGACACCTTCCCCGCTGAGTGACTGCTTGGTATGAACACGCAGCAGATGTTGAGTTAGATTTGGCCAGGCTTCAATGCATGAAAGAGGGAGAAGCGGAGAAGTCGCCCCCCCCATTGGCCCAAAAAGCCCGCCTCCGTGCCAGAGGTGAAGGGAAGGGAAGCTTCGCCGGCAAGGCCAAGCCTTTCATGTGCTTCCGCTGCGGAAAAGAAGGCCATCGCGCCGTGAATTGCCGCGTTAAAATGGTTCAGACCACTCCACCCCCTCCCAGAAGAGAGGGGAAAGCAAGTAAGACTCTAAGCAAGAAGAGAGAAGCTGCGTGCGCCGTTGAAAATGTCCCCCAGCATTTCCTGCCGGAGGAGGAGGGAGATGTTAGCTCCAGCTCGTCTGACGAATCAGATGACAACCGCTCACACCGATGGATGAGTTCAAACAAAGGCCCCATACTTATCCCTATTGAACTGCTGGAAAGACTGAAAAGCTTTTAGCTCTGCTGGACTCAGGCTGCTCTCTGCTCTGTATGATTAGTCCACCAATGGTGGAAAAACTGGGATTGAAATTAAGGACTTTAAAAACCCCTATTGTTTTTTGCCAAATTGATGGTTCTATTGCGGGAGGGGGCCCTGCTCTTTTTTCTACTGAGCCCTTGGAGATGAAGATGGGGACCCATCAGGAATTAATCACTTTTATTGTAGCACCTGGAATGGACCGGCCCCTTATTTTAGGGCTCCCCTGGCTTCGTAAATGGAACCCTCGCATTAACTGGAGGAAGGGGTGGTTACGCATCCGCACTGGCGAGCCCCCTGAAAGGGAGGTTGGGACCCCAGACCCTGCTGATTCTAACCCCACTTTGGTGGCCAGGGGGCAGGAGAGGATCGAAGGGGAGGAAAAAATTCTGAACAAATATTGGGATCTCAGAGGAGTATTTAGTGAAAAATCTTCTGATAAGCTCCCCCCGCACAGGCCCACTGATTGCACCATTGATATTTTACCTGGAGTAAAGCTTCCCAAGCCCCAAATATATTCAATGTCCTCTAGGGAGATGGAGGAAATGAGAACATTCATTGATAAAAATTTGGAAACGGGTTTTATTGAACCCACTAGACCCAAGATAGTAGCCCCTGTACTGTTCAGGGAGAAGAAAGATTGCTCTCTTCATCTTTGTGTTAATTTTAAGAACCTTAATGGAATCTCGGACCAGAACCTCTATCCACTACCCCTAATGAAGGACATGCTGGCCCAATTGGGGAAGGGCCACATTTTCACTTAACTGGATTTGCGGGAGGCATACTATAGAGTCCGTATTAAAGAGGGAGACGATTGGAAGACGGCTTTCAATTGCCCCCTTGGCTGTTTCCAGTTTCGTGTGATGCCTTTTGGCCTGCAGGGGGCGCCTGCGGTTTTCATGCAATTAATTAATGAGGTGTTGCATGACCATCTTTACAAAGGCATTATCGTATATTTAGACGATATCCTTATTTACACGCAAACACGTGAGGAACACGTAAAGCTGGTTCGTACTGTGCTGAAGAAGCTTCGAGCCGCGGAGCTTTACGCCAAGTTGTCCAAGTGTGAGTTCCATAAAGAGAAAGTTGACTACCTGGGCTATCGTATCTCCCACGCAGGTATAGAGATGGACCCCGCTAAGGTCAAAGTGGTCACTGAGTGGGAGGCCCTTCGTACACGCAGGCAGTTGCAGAAATTTTTGGGGTTTGCCAATTTCTATCGCCAGTTCATCCCTTCTTTTGCTAAAATTGTTCTTCCCATAACTAACCTATTGAAGTCCAAAGGTGGGCCAAAACCCAAACCTAGTAAGCTGTTGGATTGGACCATGGAATGTCAAGCTGCCTTTGAGAAGTTAAAACAGCTTTTTGCCAAGGAACCAGTCCTCAAGCACCCGGACATGGACGCGCCATTTGTGGTTCAGGCTGATGCCAGCGACGTGGCGGTGGGGGGCGTGTTACTTCAGGCCAATAATCAAGGTAACTTGCAGCCCCGCATACACCTCTCGCAAACTGACTGACACTGAGAGACGTTGGGCTATTGGGGAGAAGGAGGCATTTGCTGTTCGTTGGGCTTTAGCCACATGGCACCATTTTCTGGAAGGCGCTAAGCACCCATTCAAGGTGTGGACTGACCATAAAAATTTGGAAGCTTTGAGAACTCCTAGGAAACTTTCTCCTAAGCAAATGCGCTGGGCTCAACATTTCAATCATTTTAATTTCACCCTGAAATACATTCCAGGGGGGAAGAATTTCATGGCCGATGCTTTATCCAGGCTTCCTCAGTACAACTGTTCTAAGCTCAACGTGGTCCAGCCGGTCATTCCCACGTCGAGCCTCACTGCTCCAGTGGTTACTAGACATCAGGCACATTCTAAGGTGGAGATGTCCCAGGATTTTCTTTCCAATCTCAAGAACACCCTCGCTCATGATGAATGGTTCCAGCAGCATGTGAGTGAATGTACCATGAGGGACGACTTGCCCTGGATCGGGGCGAAACTTTACGTTCCTGCATCTCTTCGCCTAGTGGTTCTTCAACGGGCTCATGATTCCCGGATGGCGGGGCATTTTGGCTTTGTGAAGACGCTGCATCTCGTGAAAAGAGTTTTGGTGGCCTTCTTTGAAAAAGGACATTGAACTTTATGTGGCCAGTTGTCCCATTTGTGCTACTGCTAAACGGCCACTGGGGAAGCCGCAGGGCTTACTCCAAACTGTAGCTCGCCCTGTCGCCCCGTGGAAGGAGATCTCTATGGACTTCATTGTCGAGCTCCCTGAGAGCCAGGGGCACACGGTTATCTGGGTGGTTACCGACTTGTTCTCAAAACAGGTCCACTTCATCCCTTGTTCCAAGATTCCACCTGCTAAGACTCTCGCTAAGATGTTCATCTTCCAAGTTTACCGCTTGCATGGGGTGCCTGACCGCATCATTTCGGATAGGGGTGTGCAATTCACCTCCGTGTTCTGGAAGGAGTTTCTTAAGCGGATTGGCTCCGTCCAGGGCATAAGCTCCGCCCACCACCCTCAGACTAATGGGGCTTGTGAGAGGACTAATTCTGTTCTGGAGCAGTATTTACGTTGTTTCATCAACTACCAGCAAAATAATAGAACTTGTCAAAATAATAGAACTTTTCTCACAATGTAGACAGGGAAAAGGAAGAACAATCAGACTTTACAGTGAATCGTTTGGAGACTGACCCCTTTGACTTGATTGAACTGGCTGAATTCCATTATTTAGGGTTTGTACAAAATCTTTGTACAAAAAAAATCACCAAACTCTTTATTCCTTTTTTCAGAAATTTCAGCCTTCTCAGTGAACAGCATCTCTCCTCATTTTTAGTTTTAATTGTAAGGGCAAAGTAAAATCAGGAGAGTAGTGCATTTGTCAGGAAACAAACTACTTAGTTAATAAAATAGTATTTAATTTGGGAGCAGTGATTGGTCTCATTCGAGACACTGATGAATCTGCATACAGATGGGAGATTGAACAACTAGCCTTGTAGTGCAACCAGAACAGTGTTGAACTAAGTACACTCAAAACTGTAGAAATGGTGGTATATTTTAGGAGAAACCCTCCTATAATGCCACCTCTTACTAGACAACAGAGTATCAACAGTAGAGACCTTCAGGTGTCTAGGTTCTATCATATCTCAAGACTTAAAATTGACACCTAGCATCAAAAATGTCATCATAAAAACACAAGAATGTTCTTTCTGCGCCAACTCAGAAAGCTCAAACTGCCCAAAGAGCTGCTGATTCAGTTCTACAGAGGAATTATTAAGTCTGTCATCTGCACCACTATAACTATCTGGTTTGGTTCTGCAACCAAACAAGACAGACACAGACTTTAATGAATACTTAGAACTACAGAAAAAACAATTGCTACCAACCTGCCTTCCATTGAGGACCTATATACTGTACAAGTCAAAAAGAGGGCTGTGAAAATGTTTATAGACCCCTCGCATCCTGGACATAAATTGTTTCAACCTCTATCCTCAAAATGACACTATAGGGCACTGCACACCAGAAAAACTAGATACAAGGACAGTTTTTTCACAAACGCCATCACTTTGCTAAACAACTAATTCCCAACACACTGTCAGATTATTTACTAAGACTGTATTACTATTCTTCTCATCCCTAATATTTATCTCTTCCCACTTATGACTATAGCCATGTTGCTTGTATCTTTACAGTTGACATGTTTTATTGTTTCCTAGTATGATTTTATTGTTTATTAGTATCCTATGACTATCACTAAATATTGCATTTTATTATTGTTGATGAATATATTTTTATGTAAATTGAGAGCATATGCACCAAAGACAAGTTCCTTGTGTGTCCAATTACACTTGGCCAATAAAGAATTCTATTCTATTCCATCCTATTCTATCACAGTATTCTTGTGCTATGCTTATCAACTACAAATGGTTATAAAATAAATTTATAAAATAAATATTGTTTCCAAATTCATATTTTAAAGAAGAGTTAGAAAACATGTTTAGATTTTACATATATCTATATTTTGTAATGATGGTTGTGGAATTTTACTCATAAACCTTAACTGAAAATTTTGGAAATTGTCATCCAATACATCTGGATATCAGCAGTTGAAAATTATTTTTCTAAAGGGAACTGTGCACCAGTTATCTAGATGATGTAGTTTATCACTAAACAATACAGCTGTGTAAGAGGTGTGCAAAGAATGTAGATTCTCTATAATATAGACATTCTCTAACTGTTTTCTCCAGAACATTTCAAATGCAAATGCTAGAGGAGGACAAGACAAGAACAAATTAGGGTATAATGAAAAATAAAGTTGCAAGGCCAATCAATATAATGTGTCAGGGGAAAAGTTTCTGAAGCTTGATGACATTTTCAAAATAATTCTTACATTCACACTTTTCATTTTCGCTCATTTTAACATGATCCATCTTCTATAAATTTCTCAGTTTCACTCATGTTGGCATGTTGATTTATTTTTTATTAAATATTAGTCCCTTCATTGGGAAAAAAGATTAAATGCATTTCTTAGCAAGACTTCTAGAAGTGGAAAATAAAAGAGCTTGCATTAGAGTTGGAATTGTTCTTCTGGGGATTGTCATCACTGTTAAATCATCTCCCAAACCACCTTTCACTACTGAAATAGTTTTCTTACAATTATCAGCATGAAGAAAGAAAATGTACATACTGGACTGTTCATTCAATATTAGTCACAAAGTATCTATATCAAGTATCTGCCTTACTACCTGGTTAAAAAGGTATCATGCATAATTTTAGAATCAAACTGCTGGTTTCTTGCTGTATTGCTGCCATTTTTTTCCTCTATAAACTGCAGAAAGGACATATTTGTCAACTCTGAAGCTGGCATGACTGGGGTGTGTTGCCACAATGGAGCTGAGAGGTAGGAAGGAGGAAATAGATAGCTAGGATTTTGTAACCAAAACAATGTATACTTTTCCCTGGGAACCAAGGACATTCCAACAGGTGGCTGAAGAGAGGAAGAATGAGGTTACCAAGCAACTGGACAGCACCCTGATTGGACCATGTGACTGTTTGTTTGGGAAAGGGGGGGAACTTTTACTTTTAATTAGGTGAAAACTGTGGGAACCTTTAGCATCTGTTTTCACCAGTCCATGCCAATATGATATATCCAATAAAACTGTTCTTTAAGCAACATATCTGCCTCAGAGTTCTGTTTGCTATGGGTAAGTTACTTGGACCTTGACAATGTTATTTTTATTGCTTGAAGGGACAATGCCTATTCAGAATTAATATTATCAGATTTTCTTTACTGCAATCCACTTTTCAGGAGTGTAGTATATTCAAATATCTTGTGGCTAGGGATTTATGAGAGACAAAGACCAACATTTTTGTAAGAGCACCAAGGTGGAGAAGGTTTAACCAAAGGGTGTATAAGATTCATTGAAATTAATGTTCCAATGAATGTTTCACCCAGTCCTCATTCCAGACCCATCATAGCTTTGCAAGGATTGATTCAAAAACACAAATATGATGGTAGCTATTGTTTCTTTGTGTACCAACCCTAAACGCAAATACAAAAGACAGAGTTTGTGTTATGAAGCTATAATACATTATGTTATTTTTCATCACTGTAGCTAGCAGTAGAAGTCTATCAAATAGCTACTAGGGAGAAGGATGTCCAACTCTTCTGTCTTCAGAGAGCAGGGATATAATATGATATCTCTTAAGTACCAGACAAACATTTGTCCTTGGTGATATCAATATTAATATCTTCTTCAGAGATTTATAGAGACTTCTGGTTGTTTCTTAAAATGACATAATAAACTCAGTTTTATACAGTTTATTAATAGAATTATGAATTTTTTTTCCTTTTATAAAAATAAAAAAATGATTTATACTAATTGTGAATTTAGTTAGTTTAACTCGTGTATCTTTCTAGGTGACTTAAAGCTAAAGAATCATCATATAAAGGGTTATCTGTCAAAAACCATTTATTTCCTCTCAGTTTACTGCAGTGAACTCAGAAAACAAAGACACAGCATTGTATCCTTAAAGGCACAAAGGCTAAAAACAGATTTGGTAATCTACATCTAAATCTAAATTTGATATGAAGTCTGAAATTATTATTTAATTCCATTATTATAAACTACAAATAAGAAGACTGTAGCACATTCGGCATTCTCGTTATTTAATTACCTTACAGGCACACATAAAGATTCAAATTACTATTCATTCTGCTCAATTACAATCTCTTTTAGAAGCCTGTATTATATAAGTTATCTTTTATGTTAAGTTTTAAACTCTGTTCTATGTGTTGCATTATATTACGTTATATGTTAATGTGGTGTTATGTATCACCACATTATAATAATATTGCCATCTTGCCCTTTAGTATTATCACACTATACCTTCTATGCAAACGTATCATGGACCCTAGTTATTTCTGCCATGTTTTCTATCTTTCCTGATGATAGAAAGGACAATTTTCCTGTTATCAGATACATATCACTACAAATCTGGCTGCATTGCAAAAATAATTTATACATCTCCTGCCTGATCTTTTCTTTGCTGCAACAAAGAAAAGCGAGAAATCAGAGAGTGATATATATACATCCATGTTTCTTCTTATCTAACATTGAGTGTCCCTATTTCTATTCATGAACATTTTTCTGTATTTAAAATTTCCTTACTGCTGCAAACTATAATGAAAAGATACCTTTTTCAGATTCAGTAATATGGGCCATTTCAAACATTCTCAAATTGCAGCTGACATATATCTTTTCCTTTTGTTACTTCTTTAAACAACAAAAAGACCTTTCATATATTGTATCAAAGTGGAACCTTCCAATGATGTAATGGCAGACACTCTTAAATTAACTTCTGGACCATTGTTCATAATTATCCCTCAATATGTCCATGTTGATGAAAAGAAGATATCTTCTTGGTATGTGATGAAACTTTTATTTGTATGGAATGAAGCAGCCCCAAGACATGGTGACATCTTTTTGCTTAGTCTTGAAAGAGATTTTTGTCGGAAAAAAATAGTGGTTGATGATTTCAAAGTATCAAATAATAGAGCAGGAAGATTCAGGGCTTCCTTATGGGGAATTTTTTTGTGGGTAGTTGGCTGCCCTGTAGGAATCCCACATTGCTCTATTCACTGTTTGGGTAAATGAACCCAATGATTTTTAAAATGTCATATTTTTCTCCCATCAAGGCAATTCCTCATTATTCAAAGAATCAGAAACAGAGTAATAATGCAAGTTTCTGCCTAAACAAATCACCACGAAATCATTATTTTTATTTATATTGTCATGTTAATGTTTCTCCACACAGAGAGTCTAAGAAAACCAACCAATAAATAGCTTCCTCATAAGTTACCCACGAACTGGACTTTATCTTTGCCCTGCTTGGAAAGAAATATGGGTTTATTATCCCATACATGTTTACCCCATATACATATCCTCAAAACACAGAGGAAATCTGATTATTTCAAAGTAACTTTAGTTACTTTAATGAACAGCAAAATATGCTAACGTTTTTGTTAATGCTCTGAAATCTATACATATATATATATATATTAAATATAAACATAGCTAAGATTATGTTATATCAACATCATTCATAATACCTACTCCACTACGATCTTCCATTTATGCTTCCACTACCATGTTCTTCCTGCATTGTCTTTTGTCTTTAAACATCATAGCCGCTTTTGGTATCACATCAAAATCAGCTTCACTTGACCTTCTCAGTCTTCCCCATTTTTGACCCATTCCCTCTCCTTCAAGGATTTGTTTTGCAATTAGATCTTCTTTCATTCTATTTATATGACCAAATATATTTTGAATCTTCATTTACTGCAGACTTAATTCTTGACGGGAACTCTTTTTTTTTCCTTTCATACATTCTGTGTCCCAGTTCCTGTTACATTAAAACTAAATGTATGTTTCTCCTAAATTACCCAATTCTCACTTCCATATAAATAAATTGGAATAAGCATTTTTTCAGGAAATATTACAGCAACATTTCTATGACAAATTTTATTCCTCCTCATATTTAATAAACATTCTGTCTAGCTATATATATTCATCTATTTATGTTATTTTTGTCATTTATATATCATTTGCAATTGTTCACTCCTTATACTTTTCTAACACTACTTCGATATTCATTTCTGATCGATATTCCTGATTGTATTACGTCTACCATATATAAGGTGACCAGACATAACGCTTTTGGCGTGACACCCCCGCTTTTTGATGCATTTTCCCGCATCCCGCCCGCTTTTTTAAAAGGCACGCTTTTTTTGGCGCTCGCAGCTCCCGCCCATCAGCTGCTGGGCTGGCTCATCGTTCTGTTCTATGCTACCTACAAATTTAAGCCAGCCCAGCCTGCCGCTCACTGAGTTGATTGGCTGGACTCCAGCCAATCAGTGAGCTGGCCAACCAGCTCACTGATTGGCTGGACTCCTTAGCTGAGGACGCATGGGCGAGTCTCCATTTTATTTTGTCTTTCTTGTTGGGGTTGCAGCTGCGCTTACTGGTGGTGAGTAAAATAAATCATGTTTTGTAAAAAATTTTACTCGGGAGTAAATTTTACTTACTCCCGAGTAAAAATTTTACTTGGGAGTAAAATTTACTCCCGAGTAAAAATTTTACTCGGGAGTAAAAAGCGGCTGCCGGTCGGGCAGAGAACTTCCACGTGGTTCCATCCAGACTTGCCGCCCGTGCTGGCTGTGAACTCCGCAAAGCCAAAGGGGGAGAAGGCAGGGGGCTGTCTCCTCCTCCCAGCCCAGCAAACAGTCCTTTTTTCAGCTGTGCAGACAACTTCCACGTGGCTCTCGCAGCCCGGCAGAAGCATTTTTTCGGGGGAGGGCTCTGCCTTAAGCAAGAATTGCATTAAAGACCAGAGCAACAGGTATTTCCTTATTTGCCTGGAGAGACAAATAATTCCTAGGGATACTTGCCATGTTCTTTCATCACCACGACGATCTTATTTTTTTGAGCTAAATGTATTTTTCCAGTTTGAATTGGGCATAATCTTTTTTTATTGATCCACTGTCAGAAAGAGGGATTATAATTTAAAACAGATGATTTCAGTGGCATCTTTTTTATTAATTTAAATTTCTTTCCGTTCTCCATACCCATCTTCTTGTATCAAATAATAGCTGTGGATTCATTGGTATTAAATGTATATGTTTGAAGCAGTGCAGGAAATCTTGAAAACTTATGAATTTCTCTCCCCTCTGTGGCATTAGGCCTTAGTATCTGATTTGCTATATAACTTAGCAGTAGTTATTAGCACTCTTGGTGAATGATTCCCTTTTCTCAAATTATCTTGAACAATAGTTTGCAGTGTTTTCATATCTTGCACCCAGCTTTTTAAATTTATTATTAAATAATTTGTATTCTATCAGGGGCTTTCAGCAGTTTACAGCAACAAAAATGTCAAATAAAATTATATTATTATAAAATCATTGTAACAATTCCACAAAAACAATAAAAAGAAAATCCAGTGATAAAACCATATTAAATCCCAATGGCTCTAGAAGACAGAATAATTTGTACAGCCTTCCTGAATGGACAGCAGGTTAGGGCTCCCTGCTCTGGAGGAGGTTTCCAAAGGATGGGCAGGGCACCAGCTGAGACCTTTCTCCTGAGAAAGCCCTACCTTTGTCATGAATGGGATTACAGGGCCTCCCCAGAAGATATTTAAAGTTCTGGTAAGATAGCTTTGAGGGGGGTGGTCTTTAAATATTTGGACTTTAAGCTGATTTTGGAACATCTGTAAATTTGAAAGCACAAAAAATGCTATTGGCTTGTTTCCAGATGAGTCATTTACTGTAAGGAGTATAGGCTCAATGTATTTTAAAATAATATTTTATTTATTATGCATATGATTTTTTAAAATAGTGGTATTCTGTGTTGATTTTTTTTAAAATTATCTTAGACTATTTAAAAAAAGATTCTATCCAAAATAAATTGAAACAAGCCATTTTTAAAATTTCTATGCACAATACTTTGAAATGGACTCAGGAGTCATGATTGACACTGAGTGAATTTGCACTTTTAATAATCAGGAAGATACAATGGCATTGAAAAAAGAGACTGATGACCATTTTTCACACTTAGCGACCATTTTCACACTTAGCGACCGTTGTGGCATCCTCATGGTTACGCGATCAAAATGTTGATGTTTGGCAACGGATTCGTATTTCTGATGATAGTTTGAAATGGTGACAGTATAAATTATTGCTGGTGTAATACTTAACAATGGTTTTTAAGGATTTCTTTTATTTATAGAATACCTTTTTTATTATTTTGGGGGGATTTTTACTTTTAAATTGTTTATAAAATGTATTTACTACAAGAAATGTTCCTTTTTGCAAATGTGATCTTTGCAAATCTTTGTGATGCAATATGTTCAGACCAGGTTTATGTGTCTCAAAGTGGCTGCTATTCTATGGGCAGGCCAGGTTGGTGCAAGGGCAAGGCAGCTTTGCCAGATTTGGTGTGTTTCACCCTCATTGAATTTTATATCGTATAAAGAATGGAAGGAGGAAGGAAGAGAAAAAAGGAGGAAGGGAGTGAGTGAGGAAAGAAGAGGATGGAAGGAGGGAGGGAGGAAGGAAGAGAGGGAAAGAGCAGAAGACAGATAAGGTGAAGGTAGATAAGCAAGAGGAATGAAGGAAGAAGTGAGGAGTCTCGAGGAGGGGGAAAACATTTAGTGACCAAAGTTACAATGGCATTGAAAAAAGTGACTGATGACCATTTTTCACACTTAGCGACCGTTGAGACCATTTTCACACTTAGCGACCGCTGCGACCATTTTTCACACTTAGCGACCATTGCAGCATCCTCATGGTCACGTGATCAAAATTTTGTTTGGCAACAGATTCGTATTTATGCTGGTTTCAGTGTCCTGGGGTGACCTTTTGACAAAAAAAAATTTTTTTAATCAAGCCCCCCCCCCCCCCCCCCCGTCAAGGGTGTCCCTCTTTTCCAATCTGAAAATCTGGTCACCTTAACCATATAACAACTACAAACATATTGCAGATACATTCAGGCCCAAGCAAATACCATAAACATTTGTTATATAATTATCCATAAATATCTTGAACAACCAAGGGACATCACATATCCTTGTATTAATACTTGCTTAGTGCTGAACTACTTTTTAAAGTTATTATTTATTATTTTCAACTCCATTTTCACCTAAACTACTCCTTAATTCCAGTCCATCCCTTTTAAAATATGCAATTTTTAAATCATCAACTTTTCAATGGATGTTATTTCTCAGATTCAACCGTATTCAAGTACTTTTGAAAAGTAAAAATCTAATCTGTACATGGCATAAAGCTGAACTATATTTCCCAATGATGTTCATTGTCATCTGTTGTACCTTTTAATTAATTTGTTAAACTTCACAAACATGTGAAGTTGTGTTTATATTATTATGCAGTATATATAAGCACAATAGCAATTTAAGTATATCCTAGTTATTTAAAAACTGAAGTTTAAAAACAAAAGCTAACCTGTTGTTTAGAAAAAGAAAAGAAAATTCCTAGAAAATAGCGAAAAATATTTAATCCCCTTTAAACCAGAAATCTGCTCACTTCATTCTTCTGAAAATTTGATACTCTTACTCCTTTTGTCTTGTTATTATTTGTTTTTCTTGTTACTAATAACATTCTACCAACTCTCAGATTCAAATGAAGGTGTCACATAGGCAGCACATCCAGTCAAGCAACACTTATTTTTCTTTTCACAATGTTTTTCTTAGACATTAACATTGGCATTTATTTTCTTTCCACTCTCCTATGTATCATGTTCCTTTGCTTCTTCCCTTTTCTTTTATGTCCATTTCCCTAACCCCATTCCCAACATTACTAAAAATGTTTTACAATTTTTTTCTAAGCAAATTGGATGGATGGATGGATGGATGGATGGATGGATGGATGGTAGATAGATAGATAGATAGATAGATAGATAGATAGATAGATAGATAGATAGATAGATAGATAGATAGATAGATAGATGAATTTCCACTTCACAAATTTGACCCAATTCATTTATCTCTGTAACATTCTTCAATTTTAGTTTTACATCTACAGGAACCAACCTATAGGCTGTATATTGGATTTAAAGCCTGTACATACAGGCAATTGCAAGTGAATGATATTATCATGAATTAGTAATAGAATGAAGGTAATAGAATGTACAATGTACAGAAGATAATAGAATGCTCCTATATAAAGTTTGACCATCCTGTTCTGCATCATGCCGAAAGAATCACAATTAAGATGAAAGAGGCTGTCAAGTTACTTCAAGAAAGAGTTACAAGAGTAGAGAAACCAACTGCAAGTTTCAAAGGGAGAAAAGAAAATTAGAGCCTGAAGTTATCACAGTGGGAAAGTTGCAGTGGGAAAGCAAACTCCAAAATTTTAAGAACAGTTTAGAAGATGACTTGAAACAAGGAACCACATCTGGTGCCCAAAGCATTTCAGGTAAAGAAAAATCCTTTGTTATTTTGTTTCCTTCCCCCCCCCCCCCCCGATCTTGGTAATCCAGGGACTGTCCTGAAAATGAAACCTCAGTTTCAAAAATCATGTAAAAGTAAGCAAGCTCATTCTTTTCCTTTTTAAAAAAAAAAAGGCTGGCTTAGTGTTTTTTGTTACTATTTCTGTTACTCTTGTGAGTTACATATAATGAAAGAGCTATATTTTATAAAGTTTAGCTTGATTTATTTTATTTATAGGCTGAAGATTAATTATTAAAAACTAGATAAAATAAACATTATATTTATATCTTGCCCACCCCTATCCCCAACTGTACACATTCATTTATCATTTTAGGTCATCACATTATTGCAAAGATGGAAAACCATTATCATCACCAGAAAAGGGATTTGGTATTCTAATAAATGCTTGCATTGGTAACCCAATAAAAATATTTAAGAAGCTAAGATTTAAATCATTGTTCAATTAAAACCAACACTATAATTAACCAGTTTTATCCCCCAGTTGTTAATTGCAACAACTCTACTCACTGAAGTGAAACTGTATTTAAATAACTATTGGTATAGTGTCTTCAGGAGACTGGATGTTGAAGTCCTTGGTACTAGATCAAATTTAGCATTTCATCTCTTCTGCCATTAAAATTAGGAAAGACAATTATAATAATATGAAAAATGGAAGCGAGAGAGGCAGAGGGAGGGAGGGAGGGAAGAGAGGGAGAGAGACTCACTTCTGAAATATAATTAGGCATAGGAGTGAAATATCCTGCTGGTAGGATTTCATTTAATGAAGAGAAGGAGAGGGGAGGGAAAGGAAGGGAAGAGAGAATAAACAGAGTTGGAAGGGAGCTTGGAGGTCTTTTAGTCCAACTCCTGTTCAGGCAGGAAACCCTATACCATTTCAGACAAATGATTGTCCAATCTCTTCTTAAAAATCTCCAGTGTTAGAGTATTCAAAACTTCTGGAAGCAAGTTGTTCCACTGATTAATTGTTTTAACTATTAGGAAATTTCTTCTTAGTTCTAGGTTGCTTCTTTCCTTTATTAGTTTTCATCCTTGCTTCTTATTCTGCCCTCTAACCCCTGAGATAATGAACAGAGGGGGAGTCAATTAATGACACATCTGTTTTGAAACCAGATAAATTTCCATCCATATGTACTGCTGATACTATTTGCATTACAGAAAGTATTTCACATTTCTTTATTATAATTCTTTATTTCTTATTTTAAAAAAGTTTTAGTTGGTTAACATTTTTATTTCTTCAGCAACAGAAGTTTCACTTGGTACAGCTTTATTTTCAACACATGATTTAAAAGAACATGATTTAAAAGAACTTAATGCTGCATTCAAAAAATTAGTAGTTGCAAACAAGAATAGTGAAAATAATTTTGAGGAAAACATGCCCTTCTATTTTCTGCTGAAATTGGAGATACGTAATTTATAGTGTTTTGAATTCCCTTACTGTTACTTTTGATTCATTCTCAGGCTGACTGCTATTTTCCCTCAAAAATAATATTATTTTTCCCAGACCGCTTTAATGTAAGTTATAATAAATGATATTTCCATGTACTTTGATAACAGTTTTTTTTCAGTATTACAGTATTTATTGGTGAGAAAAGGTTCAAAGTCTGATTTTCTGTAAACACTGCTAAAATGGAAGAAAAAGAAAAGACAACCTTTTATTTTGCGTAATTGGATCAACAAAGACTTTATTTCTAAAAGAAGGATTGGTGCAATGTGTTGAGAAAGTGTGGGATTTGAAGAAAAGAAATTAGCTTGATATAAATAAAGGAATAAACAACCTATTTTCTACAGATACAGTGTATAAAGAAATGGAATAGCATTTCTCCAAACCCATTCTCAAAGCAAAAAACACTGCAGCATCACAAAAAAATTGGTTTAGCTTTGGTTTAGAGGTAACAGCCAAAGTGCCATCCATACAGGTATATACACACACTTATGTAATATAGAGAGGTGCTTAAAGCAACCACAACTGAGCCTTTGATTTTGCACTTTGTTTCTTTGAACCGAAGATTTAGAAGGGTTTTCTGCAAGGCAATCTGCAAATGCAAGGCTCCTGATAGATATCATGGAATGTACCGTCAAGTAATAATTAGAATTGCATTACACAGCATAATTTCCAATAATTTCTTCTATTAAAATGCACATTTTATCCAAAATGTGACAAAACTATCAGAGTTCCTTTAATAAGTCTTTGCTATTGTCAATCCTTTGAAGTAGACTGGTCTAGGAAATGAAAGTTATGACTGCTAAAACTGTTTTTATTATAAAGTTACTGTAACAGAATTTTACAAATTTGAATATGCTTCCTCCGTCTGGGTTCAAGAGAACCAGGAATAGTCAAGTCTGGGATGCTTTCTCAAATTACAGTTCTGCTTTGGACTCAAAATTGTTTTGTCTTACCCTTGTATTTGGTGCAGAACCTTCTTCTGTTCTTCAAGGTTATTGTTTCAGCCCATTTCAGCAACACTTGTCTCATAAACATCAAATCTTAAATTGTCGTGCTATTACCCCCTTGCTGTCATAAAAATAAACACTTAGCCAAGGCATAATAAAGCAAATTATATGAGAATCAAGAGATTTCCAGGTCAGCTCTTGTGGTGCTTCAGTATTGCTGGGATCTAAATGCATAGCTGAATATATACAAAACTATTTCATCACATCATAGTTGTCTAAGACATTTGCTGACATTTAGATGATATTTTCCCCCTTTGTATGGTGAAAACTTTCTGACTTGACTGAAAAATAGTGCTCAGAGTAGAACATTTCATGCTTATGCAGGAGGCTTGACAAAATGCTTACATGGCTGAACCCACACTGTTAGGGTACTTTCTTTCTTAATTGCTCTCTGCTAAATTCTGAATGAAGAGTTTGCCCTTAGTTCTTCCTGGCTCCCCACACATTGTATTCCCCCCAACTCTCCTGCAAAGTGTAAGCGGACACCTCCATCCTTTTCTTATGTCAGCACACTATATAGATTGGATACACTCAAAGGAATTTTCCTAACTTCTGATTAGTGTTTTCCAATTTCATGTGCCTTCAACCATTGCAAATATATATTGTACTGCTCTGCAGCTCAAATCACCACGGCTTTCAGTAATTAAATGCCTTTCCAATTCTTTTTATTATTATTATCTTTCTGAAAACTACATCCCATAGCTAAACATTACCTTTGTTTTATGCCACAGATGCTATGTATGGCTAGGTACTGATGAGTTTGGAGTCATGTTGTCATAAATAGTCCCATTTTTAACTTCAGAAACTGCAATCCTACAATCATGTCCACTAAAATTAAACTTTGGTGAACTCAGTGTTGTGACTAGATTTTCAAAATTAAATTGACAGTGAAATTCCTAATATTTTGCTATTGGTCTGTCAAATTGCTGTTTTTTATGTTGTATTATTAAATCAATATTATCTGGAATTTTGGAAAGATTTAGATTTAAATGTTAAATAAAGAAATTATTTTATTTATTTATTTCCACATACATGCTATATTATGAATACTTTAAAGCTAAACATGATTTGGTATAAATGCACATTAAAATTAATATACCGGGGGCTTCATTTAGAAAAGTAAAAGCATTAAAAAAAACCTATGTTTCTTAGTACGGTAGTATATTTAACTCTAGGCTATACACAATTTAGCAATGCTCTTTTGTGTATATTTTCTACGTATTAATTCTAACTCATCATTAAAGAGACTTAATAACTTACTCCCAAATAACTATATTTAGAAATAAAGCCCAAATGATTCTATATATGGACAAATCTAGAACTACCAGGCCTAAATAGTTTCAAGATCTCAAAGATTGCTGGGTAAAAGCAGAGTTATATATTTCTGTACTCATTTGCTACTATGTAATCTGGATTTTGCAGTATGGATCTTTTACCCTATTACCAAGCAAAGCAATAAGTATCAACTTGTTTAACAGAGAAGAGCCATGAGGCACAGAATGCAGTATTGCAGGCTACTTCTGCTGACTTCAACCTGCCAGCAGTTCAGCAGTTAGAGTGTCAGCAGCTCAGGTTGACTCAGCCTTCCATCCTTCTGAGGTAAATAAAATGAGTACCCAGATTGTTGCCCAGTTATTTTTTACTCTAAGGTAGGGTGACCAGACGTCCCGCATTTGGTGGGACAACCACGCTTTTTCATAAATTTTCCCGCGTCCCGCACGGTTCTTTAAAAAACATGCTTTTTTGGGCTCTTGCAGCTCCCTCACTCCCCCACCCATCAGCTGCTAGCTCGCTGGGCTGGCTCATCGTTCCGTTCTATCCTACAAATTTAAGCCAGCCCAGACTGCCGCTCACTGATTGGATTGGCCTGGACTCCAGCCAATCAGTGAGCTGGCTGGGATGGGAAATTTTCAGCATGCCACGTGTGCGCGAGTCTCCATTTCATTTTGTCTTTTGGGGTTGCAGCTGTGCTTACTCACTGGTGAGTAATCATGTTATGAATTGGTACCGGTGGGAATCGGGAGGCGCTGGGGGGAGGAGACAGCCCTCCTCTCCTCCTTCTCCCCCTTTGCGGAGTTCATTTCACCTCCTCGCGTCACAGCCAGCCCCTGTGCTGCGCTGCCACGGGCGGCAGAAGTTCCGAAACCGAGTGGAAGTTCTCTGCGCGAGTGAAACAGCCGCCGCCGCTCGCGCAGAGAACTTCCACTCGGTCACGGACTCACAGAGCTTCTGCCGGCGTGGCGATGCCTGTGCTGAGCGGTTCCCAGCGACCACACTGCAAGTCCATGAGGCGTGGTCGCGTCCCGTGCCGTTTCACCTCACGCAGAGAACTTCCACTCGCTTCCGGGGCTTGTGCCGCCCGGCAGAAGCCCCAGGACCGAGAGGAAGTTCTCTGTGCGAGGTGAAACGGCACGCCGCCGCCCCATTCTCCTGCCGCGGCGTCCGTTTCAGTTGCGCAGAGAACTTCCACTCGCTTCTGGGGCTTGTGCCGCCCGGCAGAAGCCCCAGGAACGAGTGGAAGTTCTCTGCGTGAGGTGAAACGGCCGGCAGCCGCCTTGCTCTCCTGCCACGGCGTCCGTTTTAGTCGCGCAGAGAACTTCCACTCGCTTCCAGGACTGCTGCCGCCCGGCAGAAGCCCCGGGACCGAGTGGAAGTTCTCTGCGCGAGGTGAAACGGCCGGCAGCCGCCTCGCTCTCCTGCAGCCGGCGTCCGTTTCAGTCGCTTCCCTCGTCCATCTCAATTGCTGGAGCAGTAACAAACGGTGCGTCCACTCCGCAGCGCCCTGACAGCCACCCCAGCCGGCGGCTACCGGGCCTCGCTGGAGTCAATTGCAAAACCGCGTTCAGCGCTTTGAGGACCTGAGGCATCTTGGGAAATGCAGTTCCCTATCGGAAAGAATGGAGTAGCTGCGAATTTGTAACAACATAATATAACTTGGTGCTCCACAGGTTACGAAAATCTCGTTTGATTTGCACACTGTTTTTTAAAAGTTAGATAAAGAAATTATGCTGTGAAAGCGACTAGAAAGCCCCCCTCCCCTTCCTGTGTGTGAGAAAGGGAAGGAGAGGAAGGAAGGAGGGAGGGGAGAGGAAAAGAAGAAGGGAGGGGGGAGAAGATGGAAGGAGAAAAGATGGATGGAAGGAGAAAGAATGGAAGGAGAAGGAGGAAGATGGAAGAAGAAAGGAAGAAAAAGAAGAAGGGAGGGAGAAAAGAGGGAAGGAGGTAGGAAGAAAAGGGGAAGAGAGGGAAAGAGCAGAAAGACAAAGAGGATGAAGTTGATAGGCAAGAGGAAGGGGGAAGGAAGGAAAAAAGAAAAAGAGATAGAGAGGAAAGAAGAAAAGATGGAACTAGAAAGGAAAGAAGGGAGGGAGGGAGGAAAGGGGAAGACAGGGAAAGAGCAGAAAGACAGAGAAGATGAAGGTAGAGAGGCAGAAGGAAGGAAGAAGGAAGAAATAGGAAAGGAGGGAAGGAGGAAGGAACAGAAGCGAAGAGGAAGAGAGAAATGGAAAGAGCAGAAAGACAGAGAAGGTAGATAGGCAAAAGAAATGAAGATGAAAGAATGGAAGGAGGAAGGAAGAGAAAAAAGGAGGAAGGGAGTGAGTGGGGAAAGAAGAGATGATGGAAGGAGAAAGGAAGGAAGAGAGGGAAAGAGCAGAAGATGGATAAGGTGAAGGTAGATAAGCAAGAGGAATGAAGGAAGAAGTGAGGAGTCTCGAGGAGGGGGAAAACATTTAGTGACCAAAGTTACAATGGCATTGAAAAAAGTGACTGATGACCATTTTTCACGCTTAGCGACCGTTGCGACCATTTTTCACATTTAGCGACCGTTGCAGCATCCTCATGGTCACGTGATAAAAATTTTGTTTGGCAACAGATTCATATTTATGCTGGTTTCAGTGTCCTGGGGTGACCTTTTGACAAAAAATATTTTTTTTAATCAAGCCTCCCCCCCCCCATCAATAGTGTCCCTCTTTACCAATCTGAAAATCTGGTCAGCTTACTCTAAGGGGCAGTGCTAATCTCAGTTTCTTAGCCAAAGGAGTTGGCATTGTCCAAAGACATCTCCATAGTCACCAAAGTGGTACCTATTTATCTATTTGCATTTGCATGCTTTTTAATTGCTAGGAGGCCAGAAGCTGGGGCAACTAAAGGGATTTTACTTGTCCCAATTCCTTCCCCATTGCATGGAACTTGGGTCTTGAACTTGGGTCTTGAACCTATGCTCAGTGTACTTTACTGCTGAAGTATTGCACTCCCTAAGGTAGTTAGCAGCTATTAATTTGCATAGCTCTTAAGGGATATTGGATAATATTAGGTGTTGGCAAATATCTTCCAAATAAGCAGACTAACAAAGGTGAAAGAGAAAATGTCCATTTCTTTAATCTCTAGAGAGGTGAAAGCCAAGCTACCAAACTAAGAAGGATCTTGGTTTAATCCAGCAGAGTTATTTTTGTTTCTTTTCCAAACATGAAAACTGCCTGGCTAGTTATCCAGCCACATGTTGCCTTTATAAAAAGGGACTTTTTAATATAATAGAAAGAGCTATTAATTTTTTAAAAAAATTAAGAGAAGCTGGCTTTGGCAGCAACAGGCCTATTGCTTCTTATTCCCTCTCAATAGTGAACAACTAAATTTTTGGTATTTCTTTGAGGAATTTTTTAAAAAATTTCCTTACCTCTATTCACATCTAATTTTGCTTCTGGTATATTTTTTAAAAAGATAAAATTGACTGTAGGAATTATGGTATCAAAAGTTATAGAGGAACCTTTTAAAAAGCTTTAAAATGCTGTCCCTAATTCTACAAAGAGCTAGTGTACATTTTATCAAACTGATATTCATTGAATCATAAATATGCTCCAGCCCCCCTAATTTCTAGCCTGCATGATTAAGGGCTGGTTAGAACAAGAATCATGTGAATTTCTAAATCACAAATTAGTCAGGTAAGCATTATTCTTTTATTTATTACTCTTTCCAGAGCAAGAATAAAATAAATTGCTACATGTTACATACAGTATTCAGAAATGCTACTCCTTCCCAGCATATTCAGTGTTATACAAAGCACAGAAAAATAGTATGAAGTCATGAATAAATGAAGTTAAAGGAAGGTGAGGAGATAGAAAGAGATCTGATCTAATTAAATCTAGTTAAATTGCTAATAAAGAAGTCTGTGATGGCATCACAATTGAAAGAATTCTTAACAATTCTTGATCAATCAGGCAAGCAAGTTCTGAATTTCTTTTCATTAGTCAAGGTAATCCTAGGTATAGCCCAAAACCATTAAAAGATTTTTCGGTCTTTGCGCTAAAGCAATGAATTGACCTTGAATCTGTAGACTTCTTCAGCATTCTTATTCTTGTCATTTCTTGTTGTGGTTATTTTTCCCTGGCCAGGAACTAACTCATTATCTTATCTAAACTCTCACCATAATGATTTGGCTTTTATGAACCAGCACAATATTTGCTTTATACTGGCATTAACTCCTGTTTCCAAAAAACAAGTATTTCATTCCTTTGTTGACCTGCTTTGTTCTTTTCCTATCTAAAGAAATGTTTTTAGTACTGCTAAACCATCTTCTAAACAAATTGCAGTTCAACTCCTCACATGACATTACTGCTGCTTGTTTTTTCAAATTTTTCAGGTCAGACTGAAAACACATTCTTTGTTAAGTTTTTAGCATTGAAATAAATGGATTTTAATGGTCACCTATAAATTATTGCTAGCAAGAATAAACTAATTGTGTCTTTTATTATTTTTATCAAAATAAGGCTTTCAGGGATCATAAAAACAATTTAGCATCCACTGTGTACATTCAGTTAAATTAGGCTATGGGTTAGGGTTAGGATTAGGGTTAGGGTTTCTACAGGGTAAAAAAGGCTGTATATATTGAATACTGCTTTTCCATGCTCATTTACTTCATTATACGTGCATAAAATGCACTTGTTAATTCAGCCGAAAATTAAACTTGTTGCTTGGAAGTGAGAGTAGAACTCTTTCTCATTGTGTATAACCTGATCCATTTTCCCAAATAGCTGTGTATCAGAAGTATTCTTTAAATAACAAAGCCAACAGTACAGATATGCTAAATATTATTAGCATATCATATTTTTAGCTAAAAGATTATATCATAGTCATTGCCAATCTCTATCAACAGTGAGATAATAGAAGTGTAAAACTGGCTCTCTGATTGTTTCAATTGCAGTCCACAAATTGAGTGGTGAATGTCTGCAG
The DNA here is from genome assembly GCF_051295495.1 of Thamnophis sirtalis. Lineage (NCBI taxonomy): Eukaryota > Metazoa > Chordata > Lepidosauria > Squamata > Natricidae > Thamnophis > Thamnophis sirtalis. The sequence continues at coordinate 51,840,159 of NW_028261391.1, forward strand.
CAGAGAGAGACACCTACTTACATAGGATCGTCAAACAAATCATTTAACTTATTGATGCATTTCATTCAAACTGATTGAAAAAAGCTGAGGAAATACAAAACAGATTATAATCATTAGTTAAATAAATGAAAGCATTTTAAATCCATAAATTGAACACATTCAGCATTCCGATGAATCGATTATATATATAATATTACTTAATATTAATGTATATTGTATAAGTTACTTTAAGCATCAAACAAATTAAAGGTAATCAGATAAACTTGGAAATTCAATTCAAATTTCTAAAAGGTTTTCTAATGTAGACTGTTGGTAGTAGAATAATCAATCAAATGTAAAAGGTAAAATCTCAAATTCTTGTAAATGAATGAGCATTTATCTTGCTTTTAATATCTCTTTGTGTCTATGAAAGTATGCAATGTCCATTTCTATTTTTTTCTTTTTAATAGATTGCATATATATATGCAATGTATATAATTCACATAAACATATATTCAAATTAATCAGTGTTCCAAACAATTAATACATGAAATAACTCCTCTCTGAGAAATCAACCATGTCGGAGATGACTATATTGTACAACCAATATTGCATTTTGCAAACCAAAAACTAGCAATTAACTAAACCTTAAATTTCATCCTGAAAATAAAATATATTAAATCTTCTGATGTAAAGGAACTTTAAGCACTCAGTTGCTGGCCTACATGTAAACATCAAAATAGCAAAAGATATTTAAAGAAAAATATAGTCATTTTAACCTTTCAGTCACTTAATATTTATACTGCAATACCTCAAATAGGAAAAAGAAAACCAAATGAACAAGCAAAAATGCATGACCAAGGACTAACATTAGCTTTGAAGTATATGTTTTATAATATACCTGTTACCTTAGAAAATGACAATTGCTAAAATTATAATAATTATAGATTAGTCTTGATAACATAGGATAATCAGCAGTTGAACAATCACAAAGGCCAAATCACAAAGTAGACCCAGAGAATAAAGCATAACATAAGAGATATTTCCTTCTAAATAAGGAGAAAGATTATCCAAATAAATTATCAAAATTATTCACTCGCAACTGAAGTTAGCGCCTGTTGTAGGATATTGTACTCCACAGAGTACCCACAGTATATACAGTAGGACTTGATATCTCTTTCTGAGATCAATTTCATATTAGTCATAAAGAGACTAATCATTTAGTAGCCTAATAAATTGCCTACATCAGGATACATTCATTGTCTCCCTCAGGTTTATACTGGTCATTTCAAACATCATTATTACTCTTCCATAATAACTTAATAATATTAATAATTGCAAATGATGTGAATCCACAAGTTTTTTAAATTATCATTTTATTGTATCATTTCAGTTTTACAAAATCTCTTGCGATTATTATAGCTATTTGACAGTAGACAGATAGCAACTTTATAATTCTAGGTGAAATCTATATTTCAGTGATAGAACTGAGAAAGCTTAAGTTAAATTTATGGAGTGGAACTTCACAGTATATCTTACTGAATGATGCTGTACAAATGTGTATCTATATTTGCTACTCAGGGACTCCATCTCCCTATTGACAGTATAACTTTATAGCTCAGTAGTGAAATGTCTGCTTCTAAGTCTTGCTTTTTAAAAAAAAAACACAAATTATATTCCTTTGAATAAAATTTTATGATCTTAGTTAGTCCATAATGTGTGTGTAATGTGCAAAGTTCATTAACCATCTCTCTGGGTGAACTTTGTGTGGCACTTTGTGCGACCCAAAATGTATATAATTTCTGCTTATGGAACTGAAGTTGAATTTCTGCTTATGGAACATAGTTGAATTCTTCAGCATAAGGGGGCATCAGTGTGTAAGGGTACAAGAATATGCAGTTTCCAGCTTATAGTATTTATTAAACCTAATATGGCCTGCTATAAATGGGTTTTCAATTTCGTAGAAAAGGGGAAATACAACAGTTCCGAAAGGTAATATTGAGCAGCAGCATACAAAATGCAGTTGACTTGGAGTGAAGCCAGGACTTAACTGCCAGGTCTTGAAATCAACAGATGGATATTCTACTCAATGCTCAGGTGTAATGCAAAGCAATATGCTTTTACTTGATTGGACTTCAAAAGACAATTCTCCAGTAAGAGTACTGATGGGGAAAAAATGACTTGGCCTCAACTCATTACGCTGATCAATAATCTATTAATGTTAACCTTGTTAATACTGAGAGTTAATATAATTTATAGCTCAGTGTTCCTTTAATTATTTCTCTTTCCTCCTCCCAACAAAATAGAGTTGGATTAAAAGTTATGACAAATAGGAAATGCATCAACAGACCAAAAAATAATCAGCCTTCTTTGTAAAACTTCCTATTAACTTTTGTCTATTGCTTTTGGGGGGTTGTTCCAATTCTGAAGATAGAGAGCATTACATTTCTAAAGACCTATCAAGTTGTTTTTCATTTTGTTCAGTATTGATTGTTAAGTAAAGATATAAAAAGAGTTGAAAAGAGTAGAGAAAAAGCTGTTATTTTTAAACTAGAAAAGTTGTTTGATCATGCTTTTACAAAGAATTTTAGCTTTAAACAGATTCATTAACTGTTATTTTGAATTGGTCAAAAATTATATCTACAGTTATGGACTGAATTACAGAGACACTATTTAACAATTTTGGAATCATGGCAAATGCTGGATTCTGAAATTAAAGACATACAAATTTAAACAATACTGGGAAATAAAATCTGATTTTTGTTCTCATGAGAAAATATCCCTTGGGAAAAAATCATTTATTTTAAAAAAAATGGCATTTAAAAAAATGACTTAATGGGAATGCTCCTTAATTAGCTATAGACAGTTCAGGAAACTGCCTTGAAGCAGGTATTAAGAAACTATTATGGAAAGGAGATCCAAAGATAATCAAGATGACTTCTCCCTGATTTATTGGGAGGGGAAGAGAAGCAAGATCACATTTATAAGATTCTATTATTGTATAGGTAGTTGTCATTTAGCAACTGCCTCATTCAGCAATCATTTGCAGTTATGACCTTGATAAAAAAAGTACCTTTGTGACCAATCTGCTCATTTACAACCATGACAGAGCCATAAAGCAAAGGAAAGATGAAGCTCATAAGCACATTTGCTCATGATCTTTGCTTAAGTGAAACAACTGGTAAGTCATCTATTCATTTTGATCTGAGTATATCAAGACATCTTTTAGCATAATTACATTAATTTTTCAGCTACATTGGATAAGATGAGATTTGTATGACAGGAATGACAAAACATTTCATACTAAAAGGAGAAAAACCAGTTAGAACAATAGTTCAAAAAATAACATTGGTAGGAGATGAAATAAAGCCATCTGCTACTTAACTAAGAATACTGAAATAGCTGGACTTATTAAGTTGTTTGGACAGGAGATAGAGTTTCAATCTGGTTCTGGTAAAGGCTGTGACCATTGGGGGAAAGAGTTCTAAACTCTAAGAAATTAACCAAACTTTATTTTTAAGTATCAGCTAGGTTAGATTTATATCTTTGCAAAAAAATCCAGATATTTTGCTAGATGGTGCAAAAAGTTAGTTTTCTCTCATTCTTTGCTCCCATGCTCTGAAAAATAAGGTAAACTCAAGTTAAACTCAGTTAAACCTTCTGATATATGTTTGATCTTAACCCTTCCAGCCATTTCGGAAGCTTGGATAACCATTTGTCTGAAATGGTGTAGGGTTTCCTAACTAAGCTGGAGGTTGGACTAGAAGACCTCCAAGGTCCCTTCCAACTCTGTTATTCTATTCTATTCTATTCTATTCTATTCTAAGAAAAAAGCCCTAGCTTTTTTTTCCTTGGGCTTCAAGGACAGAATGAGTAAGTCCCCAGTGGGTAAAACTATAGAGAATTTCTAATTGTAATTTTACTATTTTAGTAAGTTTTAATAACATTGAAATGATTGATTATGTTTTCTTCATCATCTTCTTTCTTTGTACACCACATCACCCAGTCACATGATATAAGTTGGATGGGGAAAAAATTATAATACTGAGTTAACCAGGATTTTATAGCACTTTTTATTCCTTTCTTTCAATGAAACAGCTTAGGGATCTAATTCAAAATGCCCACATATGAAAATATAAAATTAAATTACTACTTAAGTCCTGTTTCCATTTTTAGTGAGAATTTATTGGTTCTAAAAATGAGAAATTGAAATGGCACAAAATAAGGTGACTTCTACATTAACTAGAAATAATTGTCAATGCTGATTTTACATCATTAGAATTCAAAGCAAGCAGTTTAAGTGGGCTTGTGGAAGACAAGTGCTAGAGAAGATCAATTGCCATGGCTTATCTAGCTTCCCATCAGTAAAGGAACAAATAGAGTGGTGAATTACACTTTCTGACATAGGAGACATGAATGCATCTATGTCTTATAGTAGGAATAGCACAAATTAAGTACATTTTTTATTTAAAAAAATTTTATTTTCAAAACGAACACAACATCCTTCTTTACATGCTGTAGAAAGTGTATCAGTTGGTTACAAAAAGACTTTCGTGCATCTCTTCCACAGTCAACAAACATAATTCATATTAACTCAAGTATTTTAACTCAGATATTTATACATGTTACCATCATCGTATCTCCATTTTCATTTGACTATAGTTTAAACGTCCTTCATCATAAAATATACCAAGATTTAATACATAACCACATACTGGCCTTTCATTTACTATTTCTAAAATCCTCCACTAATACTGAATCCTTATGTCCTATTCTAGCTAAACATCCATAATATTTAATAACAAAATTTTCTAATCCTTCTTTCCAAATCACTGTTTAGAATTTACATCCAGTTTCCTTATGTTATACCCATATCTATATATACGTTGTTATCCTTATCCATCCTTTATTTAACTACATATATCCTGTATCATAACATTTCCCCCTAATAATCAAAACTTTAACTCTATCTAACTTAGTTCTTTTTTATTAACCTTTATATATGATCCAAAGGGATTGCTAATCTTCCTTTCATGGGTACCATTCAATATTCATATCAAATTATACTCATCATGACACTACACATTGTATACATTAGTAACATTATCAATTATATATTTACGCTATATCTATTGTCAATAAATTTCACTAAGTTTAACTAGTTTTAAATTATACTCTTCCATCTATCAACCTGTATCTTTCCAATAGCAAAACAGTCTCATATCTTCTGCCATTTGTGGTGTCAGTCCTCTAATCATCTCCCTGATCAACTTTGTATAGACTCCTCTTAGCAACTCCTTGCTTTTAAGATCTCTCATGTAATCTTGATGCCCTTCTTCTGTTTCCTTAATCAGCTTATCTTTGATTGTCAGTAGTGTTATCAATGATATTGCTAATAAAGTTCCTCTCTTTAAATCCATAAATTATTTTGTTTTTTGATTTCCCCTCCCTTTAATTTCTGTTTCAGTATTCCACTCTTTTCATTTTCAGAGACAAACTAATCATCATAAATATCAGCAAATTTAATATCTTTATATTGATTTTCCACTTTGATTTTTTGGGTTTTAACCACTACATTTTCCACTTGATAAACATTCTCAACTTCTTCATCATATTTTGCTGTTATATGCTCTAAGTCTTCCAGCTTCTTCTCTATCCTCTCATATGTATTTGATAATTTCAGTATTTCTGAGAATATCTTTTGCAAGCTTAAGGTTTCTTTCTGCTGTTGAAATTGTGCCATAATCTCCAACTAACAAACCCAGCTGCTCTAGCTTGGAAGGTTAATAAGATTAAGCATAGATTCACAATAACGTTTTGTTTTCACTTTTCTCTGGTTAAAGATATACTTCAAAGGACATCTGTATACTTTCCTTCTTATCACTCTCTATAACCAAGGAGTGAGACCTTGTAGTGCCAAGCCAAAATAATCAGTGAGAAAAATAAGAGTGTTTCGTTTCCAATACACAAACCTTCCAGCCTCCGAGTAGCAGTGTTATTGTTGCAAATTTCCTTGTTTCTTTTTGTATCTTTTTTGTATTTCAAGTTAAAAAAGAGTCCAATTTTTGAATGAATTAGGAGAGCACCCACAGTAATGAAAGAGGAACCATATGTTACAGAGAATAATAAAAGAAAAACAAGTAGTAGAAGAAAACTTAATCCATTCGTTTTAAAAGGCTTGCATAAATTCCATCCATGAAGATAGCATTTAAAAAGTAAGATAACTCACTGTCCAAAACCATTCCAAATTTAATTCTGCTGCTTAATTCTTCTGTTCTCCAATTTAAATTAATTTTAAGTTTTTTTATAGGCAGTCTCTTTTTAAAACGATAAAGCAGTGAGACCGGACGTCCATATCATCACAATGTTGGCTCCTCCTCTCAATCAAATACTTTTATTTAACTGAATTGATCTGTGCATTTTGGTAGCATAAATTGCAATGCCTGTTTCCAATAATAACAATTTTGTGCATTAGGAATTCTCAGGAAGTATTTACAAAGAAAAACATACTGTGCGTTCTGACTGGACTTAGGGACATAAGACAGGTGAGATGGAACAAGTTCTAGATGGCTACTGCCTTCATTCCAGCCACTTTGACCATTTTCTGCTCATTGGCAATTTTCTCAATATTATGGGTAATAACTGATAATGAAGCAATGAGACATGTTATTTTCAAGTCTGCATCCATGCATTTGTAAAGCACTTTGCACGACTGCTTCTCTAAGCATCAGCAATTCATTTGGAACGCTTTGTGGAACTTCATTTTATTTTAGAATTTTTCCCACTAAAATGCTTTTAGCTAAATGGTTATATTAATTACTAACAGAGTCCTTATTTGTGTTCACTACTATTAGAACCCAACATTGCTTTAGAAATATTCAGTGGCTGAGCAATGTTGAGTTCTAACATAACATAAACATGAAAGACAGCCAGGGCATTGGTCAATCCAAATGGCATGACTGTGTACTCAAAATGTCTGTACCGAGTGCCTAAGGCCGTCTTCCATTCATCCCCTGCCCAGACTCAGATCAGATTAAAGGCACCACGCAAGTCCAGTTTTGTGGAAAAAATGGAATTATTGGTGACTATGAACACTGCTCCAATGTGTATTCTATGCAGTAACTTGGGATGGCTTTTACCAAGGTTTGTAATATTGGGAAGGGCTAGATTTTCAATGGCAGAAAATTGCCAGGCCTAATAGTGTTGTCTGGTGGCACATGATGACTATGTTCTTATGCACCTTAAGAAAACATGGTGGAGCAGCATGATTTTTTTCACCTGTCCAGAATCTTACTTACAATCTGGTCTCCTATTAGCTAGATACTGCATCAAATCATTAAGACAGGATTCTAATTTTTTTTAATACAATCACAAAAATGGGGAGTACATTATGATCCGCAAGAGGCTATACAGTTGAGTTAATTGCCAACAGAGCTGTTACCTATGTTTATGTTATGTTAGAACTCAACATTGCTCAGCCACTGAATATTTCTAAAGCAATGTTGGGTTCTAATAGTAGTGAACACGAATAAGGACTCTGTTAGCAATTAATATAACCATTTAGCTAAAAGCATTTTAGTGGGAAAAATTCTAAAATAAAATGAAGTTCCACAAAGCGTTCCAAATGAATTGCTGATGCTTAGAGAAGCAGTCGTGCAAAGTGCTTTACAAATGCATGGATGCAGACTTGAAAATAACATGTCTCATTGCTTCATTATCAGTTATTACCCATAATATTGAGAAAATTGTCAATGAGCAGAAAATGAGTACACAGTCATGCCGTTTGGATTGACCAATGCCCTGGCTGTCTTCCAGCATTTTATGAATGATATCTTTCGGGACCTTTTGGACCAGTTTGTCATCATCTACCTGGATGACATTTTGATTTACTCGGCTTCTCAGAAGGATCATCATCAGCACCTACGTCTGGTCCTGCAATGACTTCATACCTTCTGGTGGCCACGCTTATGACACAACGTACAGATGTACGTCATCTCTTGTGTACAGTGTCAGCAGGCCAAGTCAATGACGGGAGCTCTTCCAGGGCTGCTTCAGCCATTGCTGACTCTGGACAGAACCAGGGAAAGTCCATGAACTTTCTGACAGAATTGCCTTTGTCTTCAGGGTTTACCACAGTCCATGTGGTGGTGGACATGCTTATGAAGATGGTGCATTTCATTCCATGTCAGAGATTGCCAACAGACCACGCCACCGCCCGCATGTTCATCCAGCACGTCTTCCAGCTGCATGGCCTACCCGATAGCGTTGTGTTGGACCGTGGGACGCAATTCACTGCCCAGTTCTGAAAAGGGCTGATGAAGGCTCTGGACATCCAGCTTTGTTTGTCCTTGGCTCACCATCCTGAGACCGATGGGGGGATGGAGAAGGTGATAGGGAACTTGGAGCAGTACCTGCTCTCTTTGTGAATCAGCAGCAGAACAATTGGGCAGACTACCTGGCCATGGCGGAGTTTGCATTTAACAACTCGCAACATACCTCCACGCGGACAACGCCCTTCCAGCTAACATTGGTATCACCCTCGCTTCTTTCCTCTTACTCCAGTTGACTCCCCGGTCCCCGCAGCACAGGACTTCCTCTCGGAGTTCCAGGCAGTACACCAAGTGGTGTGCCACTATCTGACTCAAGCCAAAGAGGACTACAAGAGGGTGGCGGATAGGTCTTGGCATGCAGTGCCGGATTTAGCTGTGGGAGATCGTGTGTGGCTGTCCACACAGCACCTTCTGTCCCACCGGCTGGCTAAGAAGTTGGACCACCAGTACCTTGGGCTATTCCCAGTGGACGCCATTATCAACCCGGAGGCCTATTGCCTGACCCTGCCACGCCCGATGCGAGTGCACCTGGTGTTCCATCGCTTGCTCCTGGTCCCTGAGCAGTCAGCTTGTCTCTCCGCCCACCGTCTTCGCAGTTTGACGCATGAAGTGGCCCAGATTCGGGACTCGAGATGGCTAAAGGGATGATTCCATTACTTGGTGGACTGGAAGGATGAGGGGCCAGATGGGGGGGACTTGAGCCAAGGGGATGGAGGTGCAAGAACCCCGCTTTAGTGCAACCCTACCATGGCCAATATTCCTCGAAGCTGCACCCCGAGTGTCAGACCCGGGGAAGGGCCATGCAGTGAGGGATAGTGTTGTGGCCCAGCAGGATCCGGTTGAGCTGCTGATGGACTCGGATAGCAAGGAACCATATGAGTCTGCCATGGAAGATGTGGAAGACCCTGGGCAGGGTTCAGACTCAGAGCAGGGACCAGAGAGACTGGCTGGCCACCAGGAGGTGCCTGAAGCATGGAGCAGTGGGGAAGATCAGAGGCAGTTTGTCCCTGATGCTAGAGTGCGTAGAGCTGAGAAACAGAAGCAGCAACTCCGTAGGGAGTCTCATAGATGATAATTACGCACAGATGGTTGTGCCTGGGCCCTCCCAAGAGGGCTTATAAGGAAGGGCGTTGGGAGGGGACATTTGCAGGAAACAACCATTCGAACTATTATTGAAGAAATCTGTGTTCTAGTCGTGTCTTGTAGAATTATCTGCATTGCTTTCTTGGAGCTTCTGGGTTGCTGCCTCTAAAACTGTGGCGATAACAGCAGCATCTTGAATGGTGCTATGCATAACTAGTTATTTTGCTTCCCATCTTAGATGGGTGATCTAATTGACAGCATCTTATTTCTGTTACATTGACACTGAAAGAGTAAGAACCATACTGGTCTTGCATCTACCTTCTGCTACTCTCTGAATTTTGCCTCCCACTCAATCTTATCCAAATGGACCAACCATTACTATCTCACATTTTTACTCAGGCATGTCTTCAGTAGAAAACGCTCCCAGATGGCAGGACTTCACATAACAGGCTTGGACCAATTCAGCTATTTCCTCAATTAAGGAACAAAGTCTGCTTTAAGTACGCTCATTTCATTTCCACTATCTTACTTCTGCATAGCAGTAGCAAGCGCCTTTCTTGCTCCATGGCAAGTAACTGAGCAGGCTATCCAAAAGGCTATTTTCTCTATCAAGTGACATATTAGCAAGATTGCTTTCTATTTAAGTGGTGCTTATGCAAAGACTTTGGGTCAGCCTAATTTATTGTCCTACAGGTTGGGAAGAAATGTGTATAGAATCCCAGATGGTCCCAATATTTGTTGTACTGTGAATTTTGATACCATGGTTGAAGATTACCCCTTTAGGAACAGTTCAGAATGGATGAACTTTGAAAGAGCAGTCTAAAAGCCCCTTGAGAACACTGATTAGCAACAGACTGAATGAAGGTCAAAATGAAATACGCAGAGCAAAGTAATTCCAGTGGAACCATTGGAAGTGCAGTAAGAATAAACTTGGCTAATGCAAGCTAATTCATAATTCAGTCTGGAGGTTATTCAGTTTATTTTAGTCTGGAGGCTATTTGAGAGAAAAAAAATATTAGGATGGCAGATGGTTATGCATTTGCATCCAGGAGATAAGAAAATGAGGACAGAGGAAGGCTAGGTTTTTTAAGGTTCCTTCGAAACATAAAATGCTGTGTGTGACAAGCAGCCTTTCAAAGTTTACGATAAGCCATCCCTCAAACTTTTCCAAGACTACAATATAATTCTTCTATCGTTACTTAACATATCCATACCTACCGTATACTGTATATCTATCTGGTATGTATGTATAAAACCACTTCCTTAATGGCTGACATAAGAGTTAGGATAATATTTTTAATATACCATCATTAGGTGGCAGAATGGAGAAAGGACAGCCAAAGTACTGCTCAAAACCAATGACTAAGGAGGCGCAGCATGCATGGTTTGTCCATCAACATAAGTGCAATAGTATAATCATGGCAATATCACTGGAAGCAGTACTACTGTTAGCATGGGAATCATTGGTATAAAAGTGTTGATCCTAATCACACTTTTGGCATTGCTTGTAGCACAGCGGTGAGCAATTTGTCTCATCTCTGTATCTCTTATCAAATTAAGCTTGATATAAATGGAAATACATTGCGTGTTAGCACTTTGTAAATTCTGCTTATTAAATTCTTTTTTTTGTTTTGGACATAAAGAGCTTTACACTCTGAAGTTTATTGTATATGGACATTGGCATGGATATCTTTGACAAAAATGTTTCTTTAGCAGGACATATCAGGTTTGAATTTGCTTTATTTCTACTGTCTAGGAACAATAATGTTCTAGCCAAACCATTCATCATTTTGACCCCAATGCACAGTGGATTGAGATAAGATATTGGCCTCATAATGAGGCCTATACCATCATGCTAAAAACCAAAGAATCTGTAACATGTCCAGATCATATTCTTGAATCCTAGAATTAATTTTTTTTAATGGCTGAAATCTCATGAGCTCACCAATCTTGAAAATGTTTAAGAAAAGAAAGATAAAATACAAGTTAAAAAAAACATTCATGACTTTTGGGGCATGACTTCTGATAGTGAAATAGCTGGTTTTTAATTAATTGTATGTTCATATAATTTGGAAGCCATACCACCATAAAAGATTGCTCAATGGTAACTAGCATTGGAAAGGTTGCCAACTTTTAAATTAGATGTAACTCAAAATTTGAGAGAGCTTAAGCTGTTTACAGTCCAGGTTTTTTTATGTTATGTAACTAGCACCATTCAATTGCTCGTCCTTTAACTTCCTGGGAGAAGTTAAATTTGTTTTGTTGGAATGTTGATTGGAAATGGGTAAAAAACCTATAATTTAAAATAGCTATCCTACAATTAAGTAAACATAGAAAAAAACTTTTATTAACCACACATGTCTTGGAATACTTCATACAATCCCCTTGGACTCGACTAAAGGCTGGATTTGGTTATTCCTTTTAGAAGCCTGATATTTCCTTTCAGTTCTTATAAAGCAATCAAAGTTCTTAGCAATGCTCTACCTTTCAAATTAAAATTTTATTTAATTTATAAGAATATAAGAGCATGCAAATTATAGGGGGAGGGGAAAATGTCAGGTTAATTGCATGAAAGCAGAGGTTCATATTTTAATTAAGCTTTAAGTGGAGTTCCTTAATTGCTGTTTGATTTTTGCCTTCAGATATGATGATATCAAGCCGTTTCAAGAATATATTTACTGATTAAATAATAACAATAGCAACTTAGCAATGATTCAAGAGCCAGTGAAGCTTAATGATGTGCACATCTTTCTCCTTCAGAATAGCTTTCATTAGACTCAATTTCATAATCTTATTCAATAGTATTTATGTGCAGAAACAACTAAATATCTCTGCTCTCCTGAGTGCAAATTTGCATGATAGTGCAGTCCATGAGTAGTTTACCAATCGCTTTTATACTAGTAGTAAATTATCAGATGACCATGAGATGGGAGATCAGAGATTGAAGAAAGGTTTGAGATTTTAATTGAGGACCTTGTAATTTGCCATTCAGCTTCTTAAGCACATCAGGCCAATCAAAGGGAGCTGACTCTAGTTAACCAGAGCAGCAAACAAGGTAAGAAAATCTGTTTTGGATTTTACAGACATATTTCATTCGTTGTTCTGTTTCTTTCCTGCAGTGTTATCATTTTTCATCCTTGTTCTGTTCTATAATATAGAAATTTCTAAAGGTATTTGGACATTGAGGACTACCTATAAGTATAGTGTCAGCATTCCAAATAATATCCAAAATTAAATCAAAGTCCAAGGCAAAGTATTGCTCTAAGTTCCAATTTATTAAGAGAGTCATGTTGGCATATCTGGGAAAACCTGAATCTGAGCTGCCTGGGTTCCCCCCCACCCAGTTGAGAGTTCATGATCTTGCTCCATACCCCCAAGTCCATCACATGGACCAATCTTCCACTGCCATGCTGGCAGTTCCACCCATTCAGTTCCGGTCAGGTGCAGAGGTGTAGAGACAAAGGATGATCTTGGATTCTAGAAAGGAATTTTATTTTGGCAACATCACATTCTACTGCTTACTATTCCCCCTCCCAATTCCCCACTAATGAAATAGCATAGTAGAATAGAATATTAGTGTGGCAGGCCAAAGATCCCAAAATGAACTGGCTGCAGGCCTGACATATAGCTAATCTCTCAAAATTGCCACATCTCATGCACTATACTAGCAATGACTTTATCTTTCTTAATAGACTTAGGCTGATGGCAGCATGTTATGTAGCACATGATTCATTACTCTACCATAACATAGAATATGAAGATAATAACCACAACAGCCAACTACCTAGTTCTTTTATTTATAAATTTAAAAAACTCTTTCTTGAAACAAGGTCAGTCCCTAGTGACCTTATGGATACAACATGAAGCACTTTTGCAATAATATGGACATAATTTCCATTATCACATTCTATTATTTTGTTTTTTGTTTAAGCATCTTACATTCTCAGTATTTCCTGTTGAACTCTTATCCAAGAACAAACAAGGTCCAAACCTCTTTCATTTTTAAGAATCACCAAGGTTTAGCTAGATGTTGCCATCTGCTGCAGGGTCTATGAACAATAGCTTCATTTTAAGACCCTCTAATATTAGTTTCATTTAAAGAATATTGTAGCTTCCTTACAGAATTAAATGCTTACACAACGTTCATAAATGTGCATGGGATAACAAGCAACAGATGTGGCACATTTAAATGTAACTGCCAGAAGTTCTGAAGCAAGTTTCTGAATGACCACAATTAATATGTGATACAAATTTGGGTTTTTGCAGTTTTCAATGACAAATATATATTTTTAGTAACTTGGGAGTTAGATCTTTTGCGATGTGAAAAGGACATATTTAACTAAAGACCATGTTTACATCACCACAAGGGACCACTTACTCAGTAAACAGCTGTTTTGGGCAATTATTCTCTTATATAGCAAATAAAAAGGAATATTTAGCTGATAAATAAAATGGATACTACCTCAAGGGCCACAAAAATCTCCGGTATTTTCAAAATAGTTTGCAAAACAGTTTACAAAACAGAATTTACTTTCAGTTCTTTTTCTTCCAACCAAAAAGATAGTGCTTAGTGAAATTCCTATGAATAAAGATTGATACAGATGGTTCTTGGTTTACAACAGTTAATGACTTTTCAAAGTTACAGCAACACTGAAATAAGTGACTTATGGCCATTTGTAACACTTACGACCTTTGTAAGATCTCCATGATCGTGTGATCAAAATTCAGATGCTTGGCAACTGATTCATACTTAAGACGGTTGCTGTGTCCCAAGGTCATGTAATCACCTTTTGCAACCTTCTGACAAGCAAAATCAATGGGGAAGACAGATTCACTTAAAAATGCTATCCCTTTGAAAACATGATAGGAAAATATCTCGGATGATTCAGAAATGAAAAAATTGTAAGTCAGCTTAACTTGTAAGGAAAACTGATGCAGGATTAACTATATCTGTATTTTTCACAAATCAAACAGTAAATTATCTAACGTAAAATTTTCTGCTGCTGAATGACTGCTGTGAGGATGTCCTTCGCACAATATGCACTTCGCATGGAAAATCCATTAATATATGTTATGAACATTTATAAATACAAATATAACAATTATACCACCTTGATATCCTTGAAAATTCCATTTTGTTTGGGTGTGAACAACCTATTATCTTCCAGGGTTCAATTACATGATATTTAACAATTAATCAAATATGCTTATATATAAAATAAGCTATACAAATATAACAAAAGTAATAGGACTGTGCATTATATTGAGCTAAATACAAATCAAATTAGATTGCTGTACCACAAAGTGAACAACAAAGAGCCTTCCAAATTAATAAGTCTATGTGGTACAATCACTAGGCTTTTGTGCAAGTCTGTGCTTTGGAAGACAGCAGAATAGCAGAAACTGTCCCCCGGGGGGGTCGGGGGAACCATTTGTGCTGCTTTTGTTTTCTGTAAAACCTCTAGAATAGAGATGAGAGGAAGGTCTACCGTTCAGTGACCATTGAGTGTACCATACAATCACAGTAAGTAGTTCACCAGGAACTCCTTAATGCAAGTATAGTCAGGAAATAATGTTGTGATTTATACTAACTTTTTAGGAGAAAGATTTAATTCCAGAACCAATAAAATGTATATAGACTCCTTTCATAGAACAGCAAAGATGATTTTTCAAATAAGCATTTGGAAATTGAGAGCTGTAGCATTACGGTAATTATATTCATACTTAGGTTCTTTATCATTTCGCATGTAAATTTTTATTAACATCCTTAGCACTTGGAACCTAAGGAACTAGACAAGATGCAAATAAATGAACCAATAAATATATTTTCTAAAAATGGTTTTTTAATTTATTTATCAATCAAATTTATATACCACTGACCTCACTTGGTAAATATGGTTGGTTGACAAATAAAAGACATATAGCCATATACTGTAGATAAAGACACATACTGTAGATAAAAACAAAATTTAAAACAAGAATAAAATCTGAATTTTAACAGTTTAGCTCTAAAATAATTATGGCATGAGAAAGTCTACTTTATCTGAAAATTACAGTTGGTTGTGGTAGTCAGCGAAAGGTTAAAAAAGTCAATCTCAAGATTTTAAGATTTGGGTTATCTTGTTAAAAGCAGTGATTTACAGATAATTCTGAACAAATTATCAGAAGATGCTTTGTTTTTCTGCATGCCTATCATCCTGAGCAGTGGTCGGTTCCGGATCCCGTTCCAACCGGTACAGTTGGAACGGGCCCGGCGTCACCTAGATGGATATGCATGGTGTGTGCATGCGTCGTACCTGCCTGTGACGCCTCCGCAAGACTCTGCAATATCAGTAAAATAAGTGAACTTATAAGCCTGTACTTAGTAGAGTTTATCCTTTTCCACAGCAAACATGCTAAATCTGACCTCAGCAAACCCAGTAATTCTGATCCCAAGAAATTCTGATCCCAAGAAAACAGAGTCAATAAAATTGCATTGCATATATAAGATCAAAGCAGATTTACTTACCAAGATCTGGGTTTGTGGTATTCCATCTTATTTTTCCTTCATTAATTTAGACTAATTTAATTTCTTGCAAAGAACTGCTGCCTTTTATCTGATTCTCACTTTTAAAATCTTAGAACAACCTCAGTGTTTTGATAAAATTAGTCAAATGGGACAGGCGTTTTTCAAGAATCTCCCAACATTTAATACAGGATTATTGTATCAAGACAACTTAATTACAATATCTAACCCAGTCACTGTTCACCTTGTGGTTCTAAATAAAATTTTACATCAAGATGAAATGAATATCAATTATTTGTTATCTTCATATTTCAGCAACCTTCCTTACTGAAGCTCACTTAGAATTTCAGAATTGTCCAGTAATGTTGTATCTACATGAAACCGCTGGGTGAGATCATTCGACGGCACGGGATAAAATAGCACCAGTATGCGGCCGATACACAGCTGTATCTGTCCGCCCCATGCCAACTCAATGAAGCGATGGACGTGATGTGCCAGGGCCTTGAGGCTGTTAGGGGCTGGATGGGGGTTAACAAGCTTGTACTCAATCCAGATAAGACCGAGTGGCTGCTGTGCTTCCCTCCCACTAATTGGCCAAGTGTTCCATCTCTCAGGCTGGGGGGTCAAACAGTACGCCCCTCAGACAGGGTCCGCAACTTGGGAGTCCTCCTGGACCCACAGCTGACTTTTGAACACCATTTGTCAGCTGTGACCAGGGGGGCATTTGCTCAGGTTCGCCTGGTGCACCAGTTGCGTCCCTACCTGAACCGGGAGGCTCTCACAACAGTCACCCGTGCCCTTGTGACCTCTAGGCTGGATTACTGCAACGTGCTCTACATGGGGCTGCCCTTGAAGAGTATTCGGCGACTTCAGCTTGTCCAGAATGCAGCCGCGCGAGCAATCGTGGGTGCGCCTCAGTTCACCCACGTAACACCTATCCTCCGCGAGCTGCACTGGCTGCCTGTTGATCTCCGGGTACGCTTCAAGGTGCTAGTCGTCACCTACAAAGCCCTTCATGGTATTGGATCTGGCTACTTGAGAGACCACCTACTGCCAATTACCTCTACTAGACCAATTAGATCCCACAGACTAGGCCTCCTCCAAATTCCATAAGCCGGCCAGTGTCTCTGTGGCTGCTCCGACCCTCTGGAACGAACTCCCCGTGGAGTTCTCACCACCCTACAGGCCTTCCGCATAGCCCTTAAAACCTGGCTGTTCCGACAGGCCTGGGGCTAAAGACTCGCTGCCCCACTTCAAATTGTATGATTGTTGTGCTTTTAACTATGTATAGTTTTTATGTTTTATGTTTTTTGTAACTCTGTTTGTATTTCCCCTCCTTTCTTGAGTTGTGAGCCGCCCTGAGTCATCTTAGGGAAAAGGGTGGCATACAAATAAATTAAACCAAATAAATTAAACCATAACCATCAATGTTAGCAAAAACATTTACCAGAAGAATGGTATGTTGTTATGATAATCTATAAATGTATGTATGTATGTATGTATGTATGTATGTATGTATGTATGTATATGTATGTATATGTATGTATATGTATGTATGTATGTATATATATATATGTGTGTGTGTGTGTATGTGTGTGTGTGTGTGTGTATATATATATATATATATATATATATATATATGCCTAACTGCTTCCGTCCAGGTGTAAAGGTTTGGAAGACAAAAGATGACCTTGAGCTTCTAGGAAGGAATTTCTTATTTTGAAAACAACACATTCTACCTTTTGCTAAATCCCCCCTCTTAAAAAGAGTGTGGCAGGCCAAAGACTCTTAAAGGAACCGCTGCAGGCCTGACATCAACTTCTTCTTTCATTGAATAAGTAAATGAGAACATTTTCTTGTTTATCTGCTAGATTGCTCTTGGGATGTTTCCAAACAAAAGAGATATTGTAAGGCAAAAGATAGCCAATAGTGAACAATTAGAGTCTTATACTGGGAAATTAGGAAACCAAAGTGTAAATCCCCACACAAAAATGTACATCCAACCACTTCATAAAACTCATTGCAAAACTAAAAACGGAAGGTCATACAATTTTCTCTGCTTAGAACAACAAATAGAAAATATTGAAAAACATAGAGTAATTCTCGGGAGAATTGCAAATGGAACCCATTATCATCTGCACATTTGATAAAATATTGTAAGACAGAATAATTGCAAAGAAAAAGAAACCTTCTCTAAAATAACTCTTAGTGTCAAAGAAAAATCAAAGGCATTCTTATATGAGCAACAATTTGAAAATTCAAACTCGCAGTCACTACCTATGTTGAGTAAACTGAGTTCCAATCATTTTCTAAATATAGAGCAACAAAAGAAAATTTTCTTTAATACACAGAGAGAGTGAGATCCTATGTCAAATTCTAGAACACAAATAAGTAAGCAAAATACTGTATATACTCAAGTATAAGCCTAGTTTTTCAGCCCACTTTTTGAGCTGAAAAAAGCCGCCTCGGCTTATACTCGAGTCAGTGAAAAATTTGCCCGAAATGGAGGAGAAAAAGGGGCGGGGGCATACCGCTGGGTGACACTCGTGAATGGCCCAGCGCCCCTGAGTTTCCCCTCCCTCTGTGTCAGTTTGCCACGCAGCGTGCACCGCACCATCCCCCCTCCTCATGTTCTAATGTAATGCAGGGCTATCTTACGATTCCCCTTCCTCCCCCTCCTGCCGCTCTGCAACGATGTCCCACCTCCTCCTTGTTATGGCAAGCAGCCACATAGCGATGTCCCACCTCCTCTGGTACAGTGATCCAATGATAGGAATCACTGTGCCGTGTGTCATAGGAGGCGGGACATCATCACAGCGGGACATCAGCATCATGAGGTGAGTGAAGTATTTCATTGAATACACCGGTATTGTGTGATAATAATTTGTTATGCAGAACAAATTTTTACAACGGCTACTGTATATTTAATGGGCACGGGCAGGCTGTATATGTTATTCAATGGGCAATGGCATTATTGGTATCTATTTTTATTTTTGAAATTTATCAGTAGCTGCTGCATTTCCCACCCTAGGCTTATACTCGAGTCAATAACTTTTCCAGTTTTTTGTGGTAAAATTAGGTGCCTCGGCTTATATTCGGGTCGGCCTATACTCGAGTATATACGGTAAGCTTCATATTTGTCTGCTCTGGTATACATCACATGAAAACTCATTCTAAATCAAATACTCAATAGTCTCTCTTTACTCTACACCTTCCCTTATGTTGCCCTTACACAGCACTTTCAGTTTTGAGCTCCAGAAATTTGTATGGTCACCTAGATGGCCAACTAATAATCTCCTTAGTTGACCATTGCAAATAAACTGAAAAATCTCTCTGACTGCTATATTCTAGAAGATGTTTAAGCTTTTGCAACCCAGTCTGATAGCTCTATATTTGCTAGCTATCCATATTTTGTTTACAATATGACAATGGAAATCAGGGAAGATATCGTATCAGTCACTTATTTTACTTACCAGCTTCTCATTGAGAACTGGGCTTAACACATGCAAACTTACACACTTGTGTTTTGTCAAGTGCTCTTAATTATCTGATAGTTGATGGATGATTTGATTAAAGGGTTTCATCATTCATCAACATAATCTCTGCCTTCCTGAGGAAGATATATATTAAAATTAAATATGTATATTGAAAAGGAATTATAAATACCATCAACATAAAATGGAGCTCATTCAGAAGCTGAAATACACCAAGTAAATGAGATGAAGAGTGTAAAGTACAGGAGAAAGATAAGGGAAGAAGAGAGAGATAGAAGAGAGGGAAGGGGGAAGAGGAGGAGAGAAAGGAGGAGTCAAAAGGGGAGAAAGGAGAAGGAAAGAGGAAGGGAAAGTTGAGAAAAAAGGATGTCAGAGGGAAGAAAGGAGGTAGGGAGGGGGAGGAGAGAAGAAAGTGATGGATAAGGTATAAATATGGTGTATGGAGAGCAGAAGAGCCAATATTTGTTTTTGGGAGTTGATGGCAATATGAATTGATGTAAACATTTAATAATACAATACAACGTTGGCTATGTAATAGTATACATGTGAATATATGTTATGAAAATGCAAAAATAAAAAACTTTATATATTAAAAAGGTTGAAGGTTGACGATTTAAGGTTTATTTTATTTATATGCCACCCTATTCTCTGAGGGACTCAGGGCGGCTCACAAACCCAAGTGGGGGGAAGGTAAACACGAAGAAACTACAACAGAAAAGGTACAGGGGAATTTAAAAGACAATCAACAATCACACGATTCGAGAGGGGAAGGGAACTCATCAACCCCCGGCCTGCTGACACAGAGAGGTGAGGGTCCGAATCTCTGCGGGGAGTTCGTTCCAAAGGGCCGGAGCAGCCACAGAGAAGGCCCTCCCCCGGGTTGTAGCCAGATGACATTGGCCAGTAGATGGAACCCGGAGGAGGCCTAATCTGTGGGATCTAATGGGCCTTTGGGAGGTAATTGGCAGCAGGCGGTCTCTCAAGTACCCAGGTCCAATACCATGAAGTACTTTATAATCATCACTTTATAAGTGATGACTAGCACCTTGAAACGTATCTGGAGACCAATCGGTAACCAGTGCAGCTCACACTGGTAACATGGGTGTACCGAGGTGCACCCACAATCGCGCGGCTGCATTCTGGATGAGCTGAAGTCTCCAAATGCTCTTCAAGGGCTGCCCCATGTAGAGCGCATTGCAGTAGTCCAGTCATGAGGTCACAAGGGCATGAGTGACTGTTGCAAGTGCCTCCCAGTTCAGGTAGGGACGCAATTGGTGCACCAGGCGAACCTGGGCAAATGCCCCCCTGGTCACAGCCAACAAATGATGTTCTAAGGTCAGTTGTGGGTCCAGGAGGACTCCCAAATTGCAAACCCTGTCTGAGGGGTGTAGAATTTCACCCCACAGCCTGAGTGATGGAATGCTTAGCCAATTTTTGGGAGGGAAAAACAGCAGCCACTTGGTCTTGTCTGGATTGAGCGCAAGCTTGTTTACCCCCATCCAGACCCTGACAGGCACTGGCACATCACGTCAACCGCTTCACTGAGTTGGCACGGGGCGGACAGATACAACTGGGTATCGTCCGCATACTGGTGGTATTTTATCCCATGCCGCCAAATGATCTCACCCAACGGCTTCATGTAGATGTTAAACAGGAGGGGGGGCAGGACTGAACCCTGCGGAACCCCATATTTCAGGGACCTATGAGTCGACCTCTGCCACCAACCAACACCGACTGCGATCTGTCCGAGAGGTAGGAGGAGAACCACCGAAGGATGGTGCCTCCCACCCCCACCTCCCGTAACCGCCGCAGAAGGATACCATGGTCGATGGTATCAAAGGCCGCTGAGAGGTCAAGAAGCACTAGGACGGAGGCATGACCTCCGTCCCTGGCTCTCCAGAGATCATCGGTCAGTGCGACCAAAGCAGTTTCCATGCTGTAGCCAGGCCTGAATCCAGACTGAAAGGGATCCAGATAATCAGCTTCATCCAAGGACCATCGGAGCTGAAAGGCCACCATTTTCTCAACGACCTTCCCAACGAAGGGAAGGTTGGAGACTGCACGGTAGTTATTCAAAATGGCTGGATCTAGAGATGGCTTCTTCAGGAGGGGTCTTACCACCGCTGCCTTCAATTGCAGGGGAAAGAAGCCCTCCCGAAGGGAGGCATTCACTATCGCCTGGATCCAGCCCCGCGTCACCTCCTTGCTCTTCGCGACCAGCCAGGAGGGGCACGGGTCCAGTGCACACGTGGAGGCACTCACCACTCCCATGGCCTTGTCCACTTCATCAGGAGTAACAAGTTGAAAATCAATCCAGAGATGTCGCTCAAGACCCTCCCCCGGTACCTCGGCTGGCTCTGCGCAAGGTCTGTCCGAAGCCGAGCAACTTTGTCCGCGAGGAACTGGACAAACTCCTCCGCTCTACCTCGTAAGGGATTATCCGCAACCCTCCCATTCAGGAGGGAGTGGGTTACCCTAAACAAGGCGGCTGGGCGCGACTCAGCAGACGCAATCAGAGCGGCAATATAGGTGTTCTTAGCTGTCCGGATTGCCAGAAGGTATGCCCCAATGCAGTGCTAGTGCTCGGTCTGACTCGCGGTGCTCTAGGCGTCTCTTTTGGCGCTTCATCTCCCAGAGGTCCTCGGTAAACCAAGGAGCCCTCCTGGATCCACTGCCTCGGATTGGCCGTAAAGGGGCAATCTGGTGGAGAGCCTCAGACGCTGCTGAGTTCCAAGCAGGAACTAAGGTCTCCACCAAACTGTGGGCGAGAGTATCAGACACAACACCAAGCACCGTCTGGAAACCCTGAGGATCCATAAGACGCCTGGGGTGGAAACACCTAATTGGCTCCTCCTCCCTACAGTGGGGGATTGGTCTCTGAAAGTCGAGCCTCAGTAGGAAGTGGTCCGACCATGACAGGGGCAAGATCTCACTACCCCTAAAACCAAGATCACAACTCCACTGCTCCGAGAGAAATACGAGGTCAAGCGTGTGACCCGCTGAGTGAGTCAGGCCCCGAATTACTTGAGTCAAGCCCATGGCTGTCATGGAAGCCATGAACTCCTGTGCTCCATCAGAGTGCTTGCCGAGCAAAGGCAGATTGAAGTCCTCCACGATCATAAGTCTGGGGAACTCAACTGCCAGCTCAGCTACTGACTTGAGAAGCGAGAGGAGGGCTGTTGTCACGCTGTTGGGAGGCAGGTACGTTGACAACAAGCCCACTTGACCCGCAAGGTCCAACTTCACCAGCAAGGACTCACACCCGACAAGCTCCGGAGCAGGGATCCTACAAGGAACTAAAGACTTTCGGATAACAATGGCCACTCCCCCACCCCTTTTCTGGGGTCGCGGTTGATGAAGCACCTGAAAACCTTCTGGGCACATTTCAGTGAGGGGGACTCCTCCCTCTGAGCCCAGCCAGGTTTCAGTAATACATGCCAGGTCTGGCCCCTTGTCTAAAATTAGGTCCTGGAGCTTTGTGATCCACAGACCTGGCATTTAGCAACAACAACCTGAGACCAGGGTCCTGACTACTCCCGCCATCTGGCCTTGGAGTGGAACTAACAGGGCCGGAAGGAGGGATCCCTATGACGCAGGGAACCCTCCTTCCCCAGTAATGGCTCGCCCTGAAGTTCCCGCCATATCTGCCCCTCCCCATTATGATCCTAATGTTCCAGCCCACTCCCGCATCTATGGTCCCTCCACCCTCTCCCCTGGCCGCCGGATTCACCAGCAGGTCCTTCAACACACACATCTAAGGGCGGGATTAGGCCTGGGCCCCCCTGACACTTCTGCCAAAGCACTCAGTGCAGGAGGTACCCAGCTATGCTCCCGGCCCACCACACATACACACACATACAATCAGTCAATCCCCACAAACAAGTTAAAAACAAGGGAACAACAATATCATAATAAAAGTGGGAACATTCAGTTAACCACAATCATACCAAGCGCTCTCCATACAATTAAAAATTATAAAAATTAAAAATTATAAAAATTATAAACCTGCGCAATATAGCAAATTGTTCGAATATAGTCCTAACTAGCCAAGGAGGGAGTAATGTCCAAGACCTCCCACGCGAGGGCCCGAGATCCAGAAAAGGATGAGAGAGTCATATGGTGATAGCAATTAAAGAGAGAGACACACTTCCCAGACACGACCCTCTCGACCGGCGTCCTCTCTCTCGTTACTGTAATAAGCTTGCAAAAAGTCAGTAGGGGTATAAACAGGAAGCCCAGAATGGCAATAAAGTCATAGGCTCCAATTCGCTCCCCAACAATGGTCCGGAGGGCAAGGCCAGGAAATGTCTGGGAGGCAAGTAGGCGGTGGATATAGCAGCAAAAGTTGCGGGGCCAGCCATAGGCGACGACAGGCCAGCAACACCCCTTCCCTCGGGAACAAAAGGACACACGGGAGCCAGGGAAACCCCACAGTAAAAAGGAGGGAGGAAAAAGCCCCACTCCCAGCTGTACCGTAACACTCCCAGTGGTGGCAGCCAACCGGTAGGCCGTCAAACTAACAACCCCACCCCCACCCTCACCTTAGCCCTAACCTTAATCCTAATCTTAATCTAAACTAACCCCACCCAATAATTCTAATCTAACCCTAACCTGTCCCTAGCCTGACCCTGCAGCAGCACAGACAGCAGAGGGAGGTGTCAGACAATCAAGGGAGTCGGGTCCCCCCAAAACAGTCTCCAATAGCTGTCTCCACGGTAGCCAAGACGGTCTCAGCCAGCTCTTCCAGGCTCCAATAAGCCCCCTCGGCCCCGGTGGTCAGGTAGTCCCAGCCTGCCTCTCACCACAGATGGCACAACAAAATTAGCAAGATGGCTACTTGAGTGGTGTTCCAACAGTACAATAATACATACAATACTCCACAAAGTGCTTCAGTGCTCTCTCAATAATCTCAATATTCTCTCAGTATTCTCAGCATTCTCAATATTGTATTCTCAGCGTTCACAGTATTCTCAGCGTTCACAGTATTCTCAGCGTTCTCAGCAAACTCCCAGAGCTCTCAGTGATCTCTCCTCAATCAGACAATCAACTCCCGGGAAAACCTGGTTATTCTCTCAGAGGCCCCACAGCTGATCAGTGGCTCAGCGGCTTTGATGTCAGCCCCGGCATCTCCCGGCGTCTCCCGGCGAGCAAGCAAACCACCCAGCCCCTGGGGGCCACCCCCTCCAGGCAGCCGGGGTGCCCTCAGCCCCAGCGGTATCGATGTCTTCCGTGTCTTCCGTGCCTAGCAGCTCTGGGGAGGCAAGTCTCACCAATACGCTGCTGGCATGGGCACTCTGGGGGGTTCTTATGTCTTCAGACAGCGAAACCAAATTCCTGGCCCGGAGTTCAACCTTCTGCAGGCTATTTCTCAAGCGGACTGAGCCGGAGCGAAAAGCTCGGCAGCCATCTTCCCGCACATGCGCACATGAAGGCTGTTCATTCTCTGTATGGCCAGCATACAGAGAAAAAAACATAATCTCTGCCTTCCCTGAATCCCCAAAAAGGAAACTTTAAAGATATTACTACACAGATATTTTTAAGGAATGGAGTTCCACCAATGAAGACTTTATAGCAGTGGAGATCCCCATTCCATTCTCGACATGTGTTAAAATCAGCCATCAGCAATGTTCTTGCAAAAGTGATTGACATAAGACTGCAAAACAGAAATCCTGGGGGAGAGATAGATACAGTTTAAAGGTGACAGCTACTCCAGTTGAAAGCTAAGATAACACATTCCACATTGCCACTATCGCCATTACTTTCCTTTGTGTGCAGTTTACAATATAGCAAACTGCTGTGCTGAAAACTCCAGCAAAATACCACACAGAGAGAGACCTTCTGTCAAGTCCATCATGCACCAGCAGTTCTTAGGATCTGCTCTTTCCACAGCCCTCCATAGTAACTCAAGATTGCTATTTCCAAAGTGAGGATACCATCTTACATTTCAAGTATTCTGAGGTTTTAATAGTAGTATGGATGGGTAGAGGAATTGGTAGTTATAGGAATTTTCTGGGCATAATCAAAATTTCAATAACTTGTCACAAAGTGACTTTGCAAAGAGGATAAAAGTTTGCCTATCTACAAAATAGCTGCTATGGATATTAGGAAAACATTCAGCCCTCTAGCTAACAGCTCAAGATTTATCCTCTGTTTTCTGGACAAATGAAGAAACTTTCAAATAAAATACTGGGCTTCAACTAACTCCAATGTATTGTTCGAAAACACATACTGCCCCAACTTTACAATATTAGTCTTATAAAATTAGAGGAAGTCTTCTTTGATCCATCACCACCACCAACAACAAATCCTTGTGATTTAAATTAGGAAGATTTGGAAGCATTCTTGGAAATAAACATGACTTTACGTTACTGGATGGCACTTTGTTCTGAAGCAAATATCCTTTTTCCTATCCCTTTTCTTAATTAAAAAAACCTTAGAAAATAAAATAAAACTAAGATGAACCAAAGGTAATAGCAGGCTCAAGGGAGATGTCTGCAAGTTGATTTCCATGGGCATTGTACATTTGTCCCATATGCAATATAAATTGCATTTTGATAATTATAAAACTTTAAGAATGTCTAATAAATAAATTATATTTATATATATATATATATATATATATATATATATATATATATATATATATATATATATATATATATATATATATATATATATATATATATATATATATATATATATATATAATTTATTTGTTACATTTATAGCCAGTCTTTCTTCCAGGTGATATACATAGCATTTCCCACCCACCCACAATAGTCCACCTGTGACATAGATTGAGATAAAAGAATGATAGATGGAAAGTTAACCAGTGAATTTCCATGTCAAAAGGTGACTTAAACTTGGGACTCCCTAATCCTAGTTATATTCTAACTATAATATTATGATTGACTGTCATCTACAATTAAGGTGACCAGATTTTCAGATTGGTAAAGAGGGGCACCTTTGACCGGGGCAGTGGGGGGGCTTGATTAAAAATTTTATACGGAGCAACAAAAATTTTCATATAACGCAAAAATAGTATTGTAATTTTTTTTATTTCAACATAACTACAATTTACAAATATAAATTGTAACTCTTGCCAAACATCAATATTTTGATCACGTGACCATGAGGATGCTGCAACGGTTGCTAAGTGTGAAAATGGTCACTAAGTGTAAAAAATGGTCATCAGTCACTTTTTTCAATGCCATTGTCACTATACCACCTTTCTTGCCACAGTTCTTAAGTGAATAACTGCTGTGTAACTTGCATATGTGAGGATGATATATAGAACTTCTTGTACCTTTGCAAACTATTCTAACTGCTGAATCATACCCCAAAATTAGGTAATAGCAATACATTTTGATCCTATGTCCAGCAGGTTCTGATTGAGTAAAAAATACACTCTTTCAAAACTACAATAAACACATCAATCTATAAATAAGATGTGAAACCATGTGGAGCAAATATGTGTTTGTTAGCATATCAATCCCCTCCTCCTTAAGTTAATACATGGATGTGGACTATAGTATGGTATAGATGTCACAAATCATGGTGGGGGGACTTTTTCTTATGGAATGCCATTGAAAAACAGGAAAGACAATAACAAAAGATATGTGATATAATAGATATGAGGCGATCCATGTAAGTGGATGAGTTTGCAACATTTGTATCTTTCTATAATTAATTACCGGTAAATACATTTTTAATTTAACACTGATTTAATTTCATTGGTTCTGGATTGATATAATTCCAAGCAACATGCTTCTTGGTTTAAACCAAATGATAACTGCAATTGTGTTTAACAAAGCTTGGAGAACAGCTGATATAATTTTCTTTTCAAGAAGCAAGTATGATGATACAAATGATACATCACCAGGTTTGTTACTGTCCTTTCCCTTATTACGTAAAGATCTGAGGTGGTTTGATTGGAATATTAAACTATGGAGGTGGTCTTTTTTGTACTATATTTCATCTTTTTGTACTATATTCTCCTTGTCCATGGCTATTATGATTAATACCATCACTACCATTTGTGCCGAGTATGTGTGCCCCTGGATATTTATTATAATATTGGCACACTTACCAATTATTAATCCAAAGCAATTAGAATATTTCTCCAGTTTGTTTCAGAAAATTATCTTCTTTCTAGAAAAACATTATCACTGATTCTTCAAGTATTTTATGAAAAATAAATGCAGATGGGGAGGTTATTCCTGCAACTAATAATTCATGACTCTGATCAGAAATGTTTAAACATTTTATGTCAAGTATTAATTTTCATCATAGCAATACACTACTCTAGTGGCATAAGAAAGCATAAGCATAATCACCATTGTACAAACAGAAATCTTAGCCTTCAAACCACTAATGGGCTACAGTATATAGTTTTTGTGCTAATTCAGTGGTTTGAAAATTGAACAATATTTTCAAAATTAAATCACCCTGTGTTTCAGCAGTTTAGAAAAGGAGGAAGAAAAACTTGAAGCAGGGCCCAAAGTACTACCTCAATTTGTGGGAATACATTTTCCAGGAAAGAAGTCTATGTGCCAAATATTGCAAATTAAAAAAAGGTTATGTGACCATCTTCAAAGAAGTACTGAGTATGTATACTTTATTTTCATAAGAAATTAATTTACTTCTTTTTCAATCATAGGAGTGAGGGCTATGATAATCTCCCATTCCCAAAACAAGGTTTATAATGGCAAAGAAAAGAGCAAATGCCTCTTTTATATAATACTGTTTCCAGGAGAAATCAATCAAACAACTAAGTAACAAATTTTAACAAAGTTTACTTGCCAAATAAGATATGTTCCAAGTGGATTGCCAATATCAACTGTTTCCAGCAGCAAGTTTTTTTTCCAATGCAGGATGGCCAGTTCTGTCCCTTCCATTGTTTGGGAAAAGATTGCTTACTACCTACATTCAGATGTATTCTAAAATTATACCACAGCAAGCTAAAATGCCCATAAAATGACTGCAAGCTTTAAAGAATGTCTTGCTATGTAGAATATCCTGGCATAATCTTAGCTATGGCAATATTTAAATTACATGAGTGTAAACAGATTACAAGTGGTCCTTAACTTACAATAGTTCATTTAGTGACTGTTCAAAGTTACAATGGCACTGAAAATGACTTATGACTATTTTTCACACTTATGACCTTTGTAGCATCCCCATGATTATGTGATCAAAATTCAGATGCTTGGCAACTGGTTCATACTTATGACTGTTAGAAGTTGTTGTCTAATGAATGGCATTTACAATAACTGTAAAGTAGAATATCCAGTTTACTGATCTTATAAATCAACATTAATGTTTTAATGCAAGCGAAAGCCTAGGAATCTGAATCAGAAAATGATTAAATGCAAAAATCCAAGGCTTTGAAACTTGGAAAGCGCATGGTACAGAATGGTACAGAAACAAGCTGCAACTAGTTCACAGAATCACAACTGTGAGTGCATCCTTTAGTTAGAACAGAAAAACCACCTTGTATATTTTCAGACCAAAAAATGAAGATTGATCAGATTTTTTGCATCCTCAGTTCCATGTAATTTTCCTTCAGAAATCAGTACTGTTTTCTACTCTATTGTTACAAGTATATCCCCATTTAAATGAAACTCAGGGCGAATCAGCTGCGGTGCAGCCGGTGGTGGGCAGGAAGGTTTTCGGGCAGCTCCTGGGCGGCAGGTGTCCGGGCGGGAAGAGCTGGCGGAGGTGGCGATGGCATCTTCACTGCAGAGCAGAGGCGCAGCAGCGCCAGCAGCAGGGCAGCCTCAATTGGGCAGCAAGGTGAGCTGCGTACGCGAGGCTGCTCAGCCAGCCCGCCCCGCGACTCCTGTTAGTGCGCAGCGCATACCTGCCACGCAGACTCCAGCCCCGCAGGCCGTCCTCCCAGTGCACAGCCCCTATCCTGCAATTCCTTGGCGGTGGCGGTGGCAGCGGCAGCCGCAAGACCTCCTCCTCCTCAGCCACCGCCATATTGGCTCCCTCCTCCCTCTGAGCCCCCTCCCTCCAGCTTCCCTCAGGCCCCGCCCTGCTCTTCCCTCGCCCTCGCACAGCGGGTCCTGGCTGCACTGCCGATGCCCTTTTGTCCACTCAAACAGCACCGGGACTTTTTTAAAATGTCGCGGGACAGGGGAAAAATTGTGACAAAAAGTGCCTGTCCCACCAAAAGCGGGACGTCTGGTCACCTTATCTACAATGTGTTCTTTTCCCCATTCCACAATATTTATACAATTCTTCTTGTTATTAGGCTTATTATATAACGTAGAAATAAGTAAATAAATAGATGCTTCCATTTAAAAAGAATTAAACTAGCTTTTAAACAAAGTTGGCAAGAAAGTTTTCAAATTATATCTTCATCTTTCTACCATTTAAAAATGGCAAACTCTCAACAATTTCTTTCTTAATTGGTTGCCAGTATTGCAGCTGTAACACAAGCTCTCTTGTCAAGCACTGTTAGAATTATCTTCTATTTGTTGCAATAATCAGCAAAACATCCCCCTTTCTATGCTTAGAAAATGCTAAGTAATCAATTAAAAAAATATCAAATGTGAGACAGAAAAGTGTGAATCAGTCTGTTCAAATGTACCAAAAATAAATATCAAACCAGAAGAGTATGGGTTGAACAAATCAGATAAGGTGTTCAGATTATTCAATAAGGTGGGGGAAGTTACAGTTATGGCATCAGAAAACAATGGGTATGATTAAGATAAATTAACATTTTCACTTGGCATTGATTTTAGAGAAGCTAGTTAACTACAGTATGTGCGTATATTTTTCCAGGGAAAATCAATGAAATGAAAAAGTATAACTTTGGCTCAATCTTATTAACGTTTCTTTTGCCAACTTTACTAATGTTACCCATAAAAATTCACACATTCATCAGAAAATGCAGGTGCAATCCTCATAAAATACCTGTCTTTGTCAAGACTGCTGGATAATGTTTGCATATAACACAATATAGCCAGCTCTTCTACCAAGAAATTTTGGTATAAAGAGTCCAAAATCCTATGAACTATAGTGATCAGCCATAGGTTTCCAAAAAACTGCCTTCTTTAAATTTGATGATTCAAAAAATAGTATTCGGTGATCTATTGCTGTACAGACACAAGTTTCATCTAATGCTTTTGCCTACCATCAGTTAGTCACATGAAAAGAAATTTGTGTGAAAATACAATATTATGCACACTAAACACTTCTGATAAACAGTAAAAATGTGATTTATTCTCACAGCTTTTTATGGAAGACTGGTGTGGCAAGAATTAATTCTTTATACAATGGGATTGTTTTAATTTCCTGCTAACTACAAATAAAATGTTTTCTTCTTTATACCTTGTAATTATAAAACATTCTTGTTCTATTTTTTTTCTTTCAGTGCTTATCAATTGAGCCAACAAATTCCTATTTTTTTTTAAAGTTTGTTATTGGTCCATAACCAGACAATTTCTACTTTTTTCAGGGAAATGTCAGCAAGAGAACTCATATTTGATCCATGGCACCTGAGTGTAGAACAAGAAGCAATGGGTGGAAACTAATCAAGGAGAAAAGCAATTTAGAACTGAGGAGAAATTTTCTGACAGTTAGAACAATTAATCAGTGGAACAGCTTGCCTCCAGAAACTGTGAATGCCCCAACACTGGAAGTCTTTAAGAAGATGTTGGATAGCCATTTGTCTGAAATGGTATAGGGTTTCCTGCCTAGGTAGGGGGTTGGACTAGAAGACCTCCAAGGTCCCTTCCAACTCTGCTATTGTATTGTATTATCCTTCCTAACATTATTCAATCATAAATGTAATGTAATCCTTTACAGATCATTAATGGTTTTTATCTGCCTTGTGGCAGTCTAATCATTTAAAACAAATATATAAAAAAGAAAATGGAAGATCACTGTAAGCAATTTCATGACTAAATGCCAGCTTCCAAAATAGGAACACTTTTTTAAAAAAAATGGATGAATGAAGATATCACCAACTTACCTTTTTGATAAGTCATCAGTGAGCAAGGACAATGATCTCTATGGATCTGGAAATTTTACTGTTCAGGATTTTGAATCTTTAGAGTGGGAAAAGAAAACTAGTTGGTTTTTTGCTGGTTTCATGAACTCCTAGTCTTAGTGTTCAAGGACTTGTGAAGCCAAAACACTACCAGAAAGTAGATATGTAGAGTTCCTGCTTTTAAAAAGTTCATATCACTTGAAGCATTACAGGTCTCTTTTATGTGTATAGACAGTTACTCAAGTTATGACATTGTCTGTGTTTTATTAATTTGGGATTCTTTATTTCTTTTAGAGATGTCCTCATGTTCCTCTGAGGCTCAACTTGGCAACTTACAAGCTCATATTATATATGCTTTGGTCCAAAAACAAACTATTATTTGTTAGACAACTCATGCCCTGTTCGGTCATCATTTCAGAGTTATTCCCTCACCTAAATAGTGAAACAGAATGACTGAGGGTGAGCAAAATAGCAGAAGGAGCAAGAGGTCAGGCTATCTTCTGGCTTTCCCATTTAGTTTCATTGTGGAAATCTTACAGGGAGCATTTGAAATCTTATTTCCTCCTGTTTCTTCCTTTCTCCCTTCCCTCTCCTTTCAGCAGGCAAGAAAATAGCTACCACTAAGAGGAGAAGGGAGCCAAGTATTGGGAGACTGGCAGGGAAAATGTTATAGAAGATTGAAATGAAGATCATCTGACTGCAGCAACACATAGCAGCCAACTTTCCCAGGAATGATGGGTCTTGGATCTGAGACAAATTCTGTAAGTTACCCCAATTGAGGTACCTTGGCTCAAAATGTTTGCCCTATGATGCACTGATTTGTCCAGTTAAATGTCATGACAAAGAAATTTTAGTTTCATTGTATGTACATACATACATACATACATACATACATACATACATACATACATGTTCTGGCCCCCACTTAGCCTGTTCCAAAATTACAGTCACACGAAGCTTGCAAAAGAAAGCCTTTATCAGTCCCAGCTCACGCTGGCTGCGAGCCCAAAATAAACATAAATAAAGTTTCTGGCAAAAAGGTTACACAGCAGAATGCAAAAACAAAGAGCTCTTACAGCAAAACGAGGTTTACAGAAAGAAAGCAAATCACTTATCCAAGTGTCTCTTTGAATCAGGGTTACAAAAAGCAAATCACTTATCAAAGTGCCTCTCATGAACAACAAACCACGACCGATGAACGACGAACCACGAACGAACATTGACTTCTGCAACTAAGGCATGGCACCATCCGTCTTTTATCTCCAGAAGACGACACTAACGAGCAACAGCTGCTCATTAGTCCTGCATCCTGACTCAACTCACAGCAAACTTCTGCCGAGTCACAACACTATCCCCCACTGCAGGGCCCTTTCCCCGGGTTCCGATGGTCTGGATGCAGTCAGAATGGATTGTCCATAAGATGGCCCGCACTCATTTCCTGTGGTGCCTCTTTCGTGATTCCCAAATATCTGCAGGTATAGTCCCCTTGCACCAAGACTCCCCAGGTATCCGGTGGCCACCACATCTCCTTCTACCATTCACGGCATCGACACCCCGTCCAGGGTCCTCCACCCTCTCCAAGGCCAGCCCACCAGCCCCCCTACTGTCGGAGTTTGACGGCAGCTCTAACAGCTTCGGCTGAGCCCTAACACCCTGTCCAGGGTCCTCCTCCCTCTCCATGGCCGATCCACCAGCCCCCGTACTGTCGGAGTCTGGCAGCTGCTCTAACAGCTCTGGCCGAGCCCTAACACCCTGTCCAGGGTCCTCCACCCTCTCCATGGCCGACCCACCAGCCCCGCGTACTGTTGGAGTCTGGCGGCCGCTCTAACAGCTCTGGCTGAGCCCTAACACCCTGTCCAGGGTCCTCCACCTCCTCCAAGGCCAACTCATATGACCCCTCGCCGTCGGAGTCTGGTAGCAGCTCCACCGACTCCTGCCAAACCACCACACAATCCCCTCCTGCAGGGCCTTTCCCCGGTTCCAACGCTCAGGGTGTGGCCCAGAAGGGTTGGTGACGGCCTCCATTGAACACAGCCCAAGACACTGGTACCGCGCCAGGAACCTAGAAACAAAGACCAGTGCTGCAGGGACCGGGGTTGACAAAGGCTGGAATCTTGGCGAAGCCCTCCTCGCAGACCTGACCCATTGGCACTGGACACATGACTCCATGCACCTCTGGACGTCATTTCTCAAATGGGGCCACCAAAATTGACGGGATGCAAGGTGCAATGTCCGGAAAAAACCCCAATGTCTCGATGCAGAAGCGCCATGAACCTGCGAGAGCACCCGTCTATGGATGTGCCCTGCGGGAACATAGAACTGGCCCCGATACTTCAAAAGATCCCCTTCCAAAGTCCATGGGGAAGCCGGCCCTACTTCCGCCTTTCGGTCCACCCAGTCGTCTCCCCGCTGGGCATCCCATATCAGAGACTGTATGCTCACGGGATGAAAAGTGGCAGCGCAGGACGCAACGGGTAGAACAGTCCGAGGTGGAAGCGAGTTCGCAGGTTCAGAGTTCTCTGCTTTACTAGGCAGGGCATCTGCCCTGGAATTCCACACCCCCTGAATGCACGCTACCTTGTGCGAACGGGGTATCACAGCCGCACAAACGTGCTGGTTGTCTGACATGATAGTTCGTTGCTGAGGGATGGCCGCAGTCCACGCAACCCTTCTGTTCTTCTTGGGGCAACTCCCCGCCAGGTGTCCAAGATCCCCACAGTAGAAGCACAATCCCTCAGCACGTCGTCTGTCCATCTCTGTATGTGACACTCGAGGTCTGACAGCACCCAACTCCATTGGCTCCTCCCAGTCCACTGCAGTCTCTTGCTGAACTGGCATGCTGGTGGTCTCCTGGAATGCACGGCAAGGCCTTCGCCTCTGCAGCCTGTTGACAGAACTTGCAGCTGCAGTTGCTCTGTAAAGTTCAATACAGAGTGACACTGAGTACATTTAAGCTGGGGAAAATATTCAAGATGTAATGTAGAAAAATGCAATAAGAAGGACCAAAAAGACAGAATTCAAAGTCCCTTCTAATACTATTTTCATAGGAAAAGGACAAAATAACTTCATACTGAAAGTTAACATAATTTCCAGATAAATGAGAAACTCAGAAGAGTAACCATTGAGCCCATTGTTATAATTGCAGGCTTTCTCGCATATGGACTTTTGAGTATGCTCATTGATAATCCACTCTTATCTTCACTTTATCACTAGTATAAAGCAAAAGTCTATTAATAACACAGGGATAAGCCACAGCAGTTCTAACTAAACAATTACAATGAATTATAGATATTCAACAGAATTTCTTTTGAAGAGTGTTAAATAATCCATAAACTACTATTTCTATGTGGTGCAGCATTAATATCTCTAAAAATAACCTGTAATTCTTCAACTATGCAATTTTTCCATTTCTATTTTCCGTTCTCCTTTTTTTAGTGGCTAATTCAATGAAAATATAAAAGAAAAGTTATGGACAGCTACCTTAATTCATAAACAGAGTATAAAAATAAAGCTAAAAGAAAAACATACATTCATACAGTTTTTAATAAGTGAATTTTGACATGTGCTTATGGGGATATTTTGTGTGAAATATTTATATAAACATATCATGTAGAATGTTTTTATTTCACAGATAGATTTCTTCCTTATGGAAGTTTGGCTATATGAAAACCCAATTGTTTTCAATCAGTTATTATTACTTTGGTTGTGGTAGGGATTCCAAGATCCCCAAGAAAGTAGATGGAATGGATTCTTCTACAGTTTGAAATCAATTGTGCAGTTATTTCACTACTGGCCTGATTCTTGGCATGAAAAGCTTACAAAGAAATAGTAAACAAATAGTATTTTTATATCATCCATTCATCAAATTTAGGGTGGTATACAGAAACATGAAGTCATACCATAAGGGGAAAAACATCATATTCTGTCCAAGCCAAAGTAAAATAACTTTCCCCAAAAGTCGCCAAAACTAAACATACATTTAAAAAAAACAGCATTATCCAATTACCATCATTCTTTGAAACTCTGTGTAAATAATAATTTCACTTCTGTACTAATAATGAGTAATGAGAGGGCAAGTAAAGTATCTAAAGTAATGTCTGGAACCATCACAAACAAGGGCTACCTTCTAGTCCATGACCTTTACCTCCAAGGACTTGGAAGAGCAGAATCATTCTGGAAGACGTAGTTCTGATACAATTCAGAGATGTATTTTACAGATAATAGCATGATTTAAGAGAAATTAAGATTTATGCAATCTGAACACCAGACTATTTAAGGTTATTTTTTTATCTCTACAATTATTTATAAATAAATAAATAAATAAATAAATAAATAAATAAATAAATAAATAAATAAATAAATAAATAAATAAATAAATAAATAAATAAATAAATAAATAAATAAATAAATAAATAAATAAATAAATAAATAAATAAATAAATAAATAAATAAATAAATAATGGAGTTTTAGTGACTTCCTTGTCACAGGCTTGTGGGCAATAAGGAAGATGACCTTCACAGAGTTATGCCAGATCTGTTCCCAAAGTGATAAGGAGAAAATGACATGATGCAAAACAGGTAGAAAATATGCATGAATGGCTTTGACTTATATCTTCCTAATACAGATAGGTAATAAGAAACTAAAGAGACATATCACAAGTTTCTGTCATATCTATTATCAATAAAAGAAAACTTAGCCTTCTTGTTCAATTGATGCAGCTGAACTACCTAGTGAAGTTGACAAAATTTCATGTACAAAAAGAATAATTCACCATAACTTATGTTATTATAAAATCACATCTGATTATTCTACAATCCTATTTTATTTTATTTTTTCTTACAGAGACATTACTTAAAGGTTAATAGAAGCAAACATGCATTCCACGTGTCTCTGCCAATCATCTAATTTGGAAAGTGCAATCAACATCTGCTAAGCAGGTACAGTTATCATGGGACATTTATTCTTACAGATCTCAAAAACTTTTTACTATATTTATTTGCAAGCTAAAATTATAGCTGTTTTAAACCAAGCTTTTTAAAAGGTTAACTTCATTTGTAGTTGAATGAATTAGATATTAATAAGTATAACAGAGTTGTGTTTTCATTGTCGTGCAGAGCTATGATTTTATTTAATTATATATTTGCAAGGTATTAAGCTGGTTTTATTTCCCAAGTCTTGCTGTTACTTGACAAAGATGATTTCTCATTGAGACAAGCAATTGGTGGACTCATCAAAGAATGTCTAATATGGCTAAGTCAAAACAAAAGCAATATTTATGGACACTTTGGGGGGGGAGTCTCCAAAAATGCTTCCATTTGGTCTTTCAGAAGATAACAAAGATCAAAATTAATATAGATTCTGTATGCACAGGTTCATTTTTATGGCCAAAAATACCACAGTAGGAGAAACATTTTCTGTATTCTAAGGCATGATTATCTCAATATAATGACTGGAATGAAAAGATTGAGACTGTAATCTCATAAACTAAAACCAGAGAAATAAATAAATAGGGTACACAGCAGAAATTCCTACGCCTTTATTTTATGACAGTGCCCCTCGTAGAGTAATTAGCTACACTCTCAAAATGTCCCTACTTTTAAAAATTATTGCCTTCCCATTACTTACATCCATTATTATAAGCTCTATATTTCTGTGTGATATTTTTTCTAGTGTGTTGAAATTACAAAACCATAAGCCTCATACAAAACCCAACAGGTCAAGACATTTAACGCTCATGAAGTTATTGTAGTAGAATTGCAGATCATAAAGAATTGCAGATGGTAAAGACTTAGTGGAATCCTTCCTTTTCCTGCAGGCATGTTTTTTTTCCCTTTGTTAAAAAAATCCCCTTTAAGGCATCTTGCCTTTAACCAATAGTTGATCTGTTATTTCGCGTGCCTTTGTTTATGGGGCATGACATCAGTATAGCATGATGTGCTTATCTCAGATCATTAAATTAATGTGAACTATACTTTAACAAATTTGGATAACCAATTTCAATGCTCTTCATCTATAAACAGATGCATTCAGATAGTGTCCTGAAGTCTCTAGAAAGTTTGTTGTTGTTGTTATTATTGTTGTAGCCAGAAGTTCTGCCAAAGCTCTAGTCTTGAGATAATCACTCACAGATATCCTCAGTAAAACAATAAAACTTTATCTGGATTTTGGTACTCTAAGAAAAGGAAAGATGACTAAATGGCAGCTGAGAAA
This sequence comes from Thamnophis sirtalis, assembly GCF_051295495.1. Lineage (NCBI taxonomy): Eukaryota > Metazoa > Chordata > Lepidosauria > Squamata > Natricidae > Thamnophis > Thamnophis sirtalis. Next base: position 51,877,762 of record NW_028261391.1, read on the forward strand.
AAATAAATTACCGTAAGTGAATTTGTGTGAGTGCACATGCTTACAACTTGCCAAAAGAACTCTTTTGAGTGGTGAAATGTGCTTTCTGAAACATCAAGGTTTGAAGTCTCGTTCTGATAAATTTACATTCCATTTACAGAAACAATCAGTCACATTCAATCCAACTTGGATGATACTATTTTACAATTTAATAATGATGAGACTCACCACCTGTTCTTTGGATCTACGTCCTTCATAGACACTAACAGCTGCCAATACTGGGTTTAACATTTGAGATTATAAGTAATTAATGCTTCTTTGGAGCAGTATATGGCTTCTACAAAATTAAAGATCAAATGACTGCTTTTTCATATTTTCCTGCAATTAATGTAATTAAAAGATATATTTTATATCTTATATCACTCTCCCTAAGCCCTGTAAAATAATTTCATTTTTAGTACATTTAGAGGGTAAACAATGTGGGACACATTTAATTTATAAGGAGACATTATTCTGTAGCATGGGTGCAGCTACTGAGAACAGCCCCAATGAGCCTTAGCCCCCATAAATTTGTGAAAGAAATTGATTTCAAGCAGTTTCTCCCAGATAAAATATGTTTATTCTGCCTGGCTAAGGCATTCCTGCCAGTACATCAGTGCCACATTATAAAGGAAATCCAGATAATTAAAAAACAACAACAGAATGTTTGTAAAACACCCTTTCCCAGTGTACAGATGCAGTCCAGAAGTCTGCCATTCTAATAATATGAAAAGCCACCCAAAAATCTAAAAGGACCAGAAGGGGTACACTAATTCCAATCAAATTCTTGACAATGTTCTTCAACTAGGATAACCATTCAGTGCCTGAAACAAGGTTCAGATATTCTGCAATCTCTATGGTGCTCCACAGTTGTTCAATGATCCCCATTCATTTAACTTCACTTAAAGGGCCCATGGCTACAAATTGTCAAAAATGATAGGGTCCAAGAAGTGCATCTAGATCAGGGGTGGGTTTCAAAAATTGTTCGAACCTACTCTGTGGGCGTGGCCTCCTTTGTGGGAGTGGCTTGCTGCCCATGTGACCGGATGGGAGTGGCTTGCCACCCATGTGACCTGGTGGGAGTGGCCAAGACGATGTTATTACTAGATATTACTAATTACTAGATATTATTAATATTACTAGATCATTATTAATGCATAGATAACTGCGGGACATTACACACCCACCCACACCCACAAACTATGACAGTGCTAGGAAAACACAAAAAAAAATAAAAATCCCCCCCCCCCAAAAAAAAGACTGCCAATGAAACCAGTTTTTTTTTCCTAAGCCTAAGAACAGGGAAGACAAAGTCACTGGAATAAAAACTATCAAGGCAACGTGGAAAATTATAAAGGACAGGCACTCACAGAACCATCAACCACCTCAGAATTACCTAAACAAGGAGTGTCAGCCTCTGCTTCACTGTTGCTTCGGCTGCCATGAAACGGGGAGGGAGGGCATGGAAGAGTTCTGGAATTCAAGCTTCTGCAGAGGGGTTTTTAAAAAGAAAACAGTCTTCTTGGGAGGGGGAATGGGCTGTGCTCCTGGTTTTGGGGATTCCACCCCACCAAAGACCAGTTGCAAATCTCTCCAAATCCTTTTCAGGATTTTCTTTTTTAAAAATGCCTCTCTGCAGACGATCTTGAAAACCCTCACCCCGTCTCTGCTTGCCTATAGCCTTGGAAGCTTCCACAGAGAAACTTCTGCAGAGGGGTTTTTAAAAAGAAAACAGTCTTCTTGGGAGGGGGAATGGGTTGTGCTCCTGGTTTTGGGGATTCCACCCCACCAAAGATCAGTTGCAAATCTCTCCAAATCCTTTTCAGGATTTTCTTTTTAAAAAATGCCTCTCTGCAGACGATCTTGAAAACCTCCACCCCGTCTCTGCTTGCCTACAGCCTTGGAAGCTTCCGCAACTTCACAGTAAAAGCAAGTAAGAACTTTCTCGCTCGTGAGATTTTCTTTACTGTGCAAAGGCTTGCTTTAAAACTGCAGGATCCCGAGGAGGGGGGCAGGGGAAAATGCTGCCCATATGTCCCTTTCCAAAGCAACCTTGCAGGTTTTCAAAATCATCCGGAGAGGTGTTTTTTGGATTTTTTTGGATTTTTGGATTTTATTAATATTTGTAGGCTGCCCTTTTCCCTGAGGGGACTCAGGGCGGCTCACATAAAATCGGGGAGGGGGAATACAGATGTTAAACATAGAGACATATAATAAAATAGTAAACAACATACATTCATCATTCGGGAGGGGCAACTATCCTTGTCCCCAGGCCTGACGGGCTAGCCAGTTCTTCAGGGCTGTGCGGAAGGCTTGGACGGTGGAGAGGGTACGAATCTCCACGGGGAGCTCGTTCTTTTTTTTAAAAAGAAAAACCCTGCAGGCACCCAGCGACAGGGGCTAGGAGCTAGGAACCCGGAAGTTAATTACTTCCGGGTTCACTGACGAACCGGATCGCAAGAACCGGTGCGAACCGGCAGGAACCTACCCCTGATCTAGATGCTAGAAAAAGATAAGACTTTCAGTTCCCCTTTATATTGAACATTATCAACAAACTCATTCCAACATTGTTTAACCTTGGTTTTAGACAGAAATATTGTTGGGGCTGATAAGCAACTCACAAATGAATGTAATGTAAGTTTATTAATTTTCTTGGATATCTCAGCAACCTCAAATACACCAGCCAGAATATTTTTCTAAACTAAGTTAAAATAGGACTTTCTTGGGATATTCTTTGTCGTCGTTGTTGACCTTTGTTCTGAAGTTCATATTATTGTGAGTAAATGAACAAATTCAGATGTTAATTTTAATCAGATGGCTGTGTATCACCTTGACTCCTTTTTAAGCTTGTTAATAATGGCCTAAAATGCCATCACTTACAACTTTTGCCTCGGATTTCTTCAAGCATAAGTATTTCACTAATATAATTGTGACCAAAATTTCTAATATTGCCTGCTGGATTCTAAAATCCAAAATATAATGTAAGACCTTCTTAATAAGTATATGGATTGTATACATCCATATTGCACATTAGTATACTTGCTCTTATGATATGACTAACCAATGGGGAAACTCTCTTTTTGTCTGTCAAACAGTTATTGATTTACAACCTAAAATAAAGCATCTACAAAAACATTACAATTAATTATAAGGCAAATGAAATGTGGACACTGTATAATAGTTTTCATCATTATTTTAAAAAAACATTCATAAATTTCTTCCTCTTTAATAAATCAGATGTCAGACACAGAGTAATAATAAAAATTATGATATAATTAATAAGATTTGTATTGAAAATATCAGATAAACCACACAAAAGCACTATTATCCTCTTCTGTATGAATCCCTACTGATGAATTATTTGTAGTAGCGTAGCCTTTGCCTGCCAACTGCCCTCACTTGGTCTGGAACAGCTACAAAGATAAGTAGAGATGGCGGAAGTTAATGGGCAGTGATAAGAGAGTACAAAATCTCTTCTGGGATGGAAGAAATGATGCCAAATATAAAGATACACAATGAAATACAAGACTTGGATAGGTAAAAAAAAAACCTTCAAACAGCTTTCAAGAAAACAAACCTCAGACCTGAACTGAGCTTAAATATAACTAGAACCTGATAGTTACCTTTAGCTTGGAATCTAAGCCTCCAATTTTCTTTTGATGGACTATTTGCTTTATTAAGTTAGAAAAACTGTAAGTGTGAGGTTTTCAATTACTGAAAAAATCACCTTTTGACAGTTGTATTGTGGGCTTGAGTTCCCTTCTGGTCTACAGTTTCTCAGCTCTACCATCAGTCATATTAGTGTCACTCTCATTTCACACAGATAAGGGTCACATCGTTTTCCACCAGTTTTTCTGACTCATTGTTTGGGGCTATGAAATGCTCATTATGCTTTCTAAAACATATTACATTCTGTCCAAAATTATGTAAACTATTTGTATCCATTCTAATAAAAATGTCTGGTTGAGAAGAAGCCAGCCAGCCATTCCCTGGAGCTTTTTTCCTATTTCCAGGATATGCTATTATAGTATAATTCCATTTTACAAGACTACGCACCATGACAGCACAATGCACACTGATACTGGAATTTCCCATGACATAGACCTTACTATTTTTACGTCTTTCTGCATCATGGTAATTAAAAGAAGCAGCAGACAGGGATCTGCTGACACCTTCTCTGGGATTCCATCTCTCCATGACTTCTGTGATCACTTGGGATGCAGGCTGCTATTGCATCCTAATCAAGGAGAGGAACCACCTATAACTAAGGAGAAACTTCCTAACAGTGAGAACAATTTACCAGACTTGCCTTCAAAAGTTATGGGCCTCTATCACTGGAGGCTTTTAAGAAGAGACTGGAAAGCCACTTTCTGGAATGGTATAGGGTCTCCTGCTTGAAGAGGGGGTTGCACTAGAAGACCTCCAAGGTCCTTTCTCCCTCTGTTATTCTGTTATACTACTCTTTCTACATATTGAGGTCAATTGGCTTGTGAAGAAGAACAAAAAAAACCAATCCACTTTGGTGATAAAGAGAAAGTTTAAAGCTTCCATAAATGCTCGACTGTTTTGCAGCCATGATAAAATTAATAAAGCATTACACTCTGATTTCTAAATAATTTCCTTTTCCATCCTCCTGTTCTTTTTCTTCTGTGTTATGCCTTTTTAGAGTGCAAAACTGTAGGAGGCAAAGAGATGGACTACAGAAACTGCTTGGAAATCTTGCACTAACATAAATTGATCGAAAGAGCATTTCTTGGTTTGCTTTTACATATTTTTTAATGTATTCTGTCATTTGACCCCAACATGGATGGAATATTTTATTTTTGTATCCCAGTGGCTAAGTGATTAACATTGTGATGTATATATTAGAAGCAAAAACAGCTCCTAAATTAATTTAGTGCTTCACCATATTCAGTCTTATTGAGCTATGAATATTTTTAAAAATGTAATGGAAACAGATGTACAAATTGAAGTGCTGAGCAATTTGTGTAGTTGGCAAACATGGAGAAGTTCACCTTCATTTATTATCAAGAGATCATTGTTCAAAAAAAAGTTCATCCTTCTCATATTTATTCCCTCAGTCTGAGAGCCAATTTCGACATTAATTGCAGCAAACAGATATGCCAGGAAAGTCAAGAAGTAGGTAATTCTGTATGATGTACATGTTCTACATACACCGATATATCCTTTGGAGGGTAGTACTGTTTTTTCCACTATTCAGCTTCAAATTGATCAGCTGGACAGCAGGAAGACATTGGCGGAGTACCAAGGACCAATTCAACCACATAAAAAGAAACAAAATCATTTTCCATCTATGCTAATATGACAAAAAAGAAGAAAAACAATATAGTCCCTAATGTTTCAGTGTTATTCATTGTCTGAAGGTTCTGTAACTACAGATATTCGCTGATTGGATAAAATATATAAATAAATTAATAAACCTAATATAAAAGAAAAACAGATGTGTTTTAGAACATGTAAAACACCTGCTAGTTGTACAAAATGTATTACAGCCATCATCAAAATATAAATTCACAAAAATTAGAACATCCCAAATCTACATGCTTCTTCACATGTAGATTTAGCAATAACAATAGCAGTTAGACTTATATACCGTTTCATAGGGCTTTCAGCCCTCTCTAAGCGGTTTACAGAGTCAGCATATTGCCCATGTCAGCCTCTGCTTTGCTGCTGCTTCAGCTGCCATGAAATGGGGAGGGAGGGCATGATATTTGGGAGGGGTTACTAATTGTGCTGGAGGAAGATTCTGGAGCTCAGCTGCCTGTCGGACTACGCATGCGTAGGAGGTTCCCGCCAAGACTAACGGCACCGACATTCCATCTTAGTGATGCCTTTTGAAGTTATCTCACACCTGACACTTGGGAGAATTATGATTGGACTGTAACTGTGATGCCAAGGGGTGGGGAATGGGTCATTCTATACATCAATCGCTTTCGCGCCTAAATAATCAGTCTTCGCTTCGCTATGCCTTTAATCATTTATAATTAGTAAAAGTACACTTGATTTCTACTTATGGAGTCTCGTGGTCTTCTTTCCTAATTACCCAATGAAGAGGTGCTGACAGCCCCCAACAACAATCCGGCTCCTCATTTTACCCACCTCGGAAGGATGGAAGGCTGAGTCAACCCTGAGCCAGTGAGATTTGAACAGCCGAACTGCAGAACTGCAGTCAGCTGAAGTAGCCTGCAGTGCTGCATTTAACCACTGCGCCAGCTCAGCTCTTAATGCCGAGGTGGCGCAGTGCACCTTTCAGCATGCACTGAAATACACGGTTTTCTTTTGGCGATGAAAGAAAAGTTTGATCTGAATCTTAAATCAAAGCTAGAATTTAAGGTTTTTTTATATTTGACTATGATATTCAAGTTTTGAATGCTGCCAATTAAACAAAGAAGAAAACACATCCCAATTAATGGATATTGTTAATTTTTAACAACTATAAATGATAAATAAAGCAAGAAAGATATTACCACAATCATGCTTCCAAATGAATGTTTCTCATGTCAAAGTTCACAGCTGTTAACTCATGATGGAGGCTTACTTTTAAGCTACTGATTAAACACTTTAATATGGATTTCCTCCAGTTGTAATGAACTGGTACTTTCTTAAGGTGAAAAAGAGCATAAGCATATGGAAGGAGACATGTTATTCTGTTCCCAAAAGGAGAGGATTAATTAGCAGTGATAGCCTGCCCGTGCAATCAATATGCCATTCCATGATAAATGGAAGCCCAATCTTTCAACAGCTTTCTGAACTGGCTTTTGCTCTTGATAGAGGAAACCAGCTCTGCTATCTATCTACATCAGCTCTTTCCTTGCACATAGTTTTAATTGTTGGAACAGAATGAGCAGTGGTGTAGAAAACAGCAGGAACAAATTGCCATCTTTTGTCATATCACTGTGTACCAGGTATTATGGATATAATGATGGAACACATCCATCTGCTTTGCTGGAAGAGCCGAGGTGGCGCAGTGGTTAGGGTGCAGTACTGCAGGCCACTTCAGCTGACTGTTATCTGCAGTTCAGTGGTTCTAATCTCACCGGCTCAAGGTTGACTCAGCCTTCCATCCTTCCGAGGTGGGTGAAATGAGGACCCAGACTGTGGGGGCGATATGCTGACTCTGTAAACCGCTTAGAGAAGGCTGAAAGCCCTATGAAGCGGTATATAAGTCTAACTGCTATTGCTATTGCTAACTCCTTTTTGAATGAATATATGGTAAAGAAAATGTATTCCTAGTTAAAAGAGCTTATTTCACCAGATAACTCATTCTTAGTGTGTTCATTATTTAGGCTTGGTTTGTTCATAAGTACTAAATGTGAACATACTTTGTATATCCATTATATTATTTAGGAACAGGAAAAATATTTGCTGGGTTCCAAAGCAAAGGATCAAGAAAAGAGCTTAAACTAACACTGTGGAATTTGTGACTTTGGTCATATTCACATATCTACTTTACTATGCATTCTCTCATCTTGGCACTGAAATATGAAATCATGCCATTGTAAATATTACTACTCCCACAGTTACCAAACATTCAGAACTGATCTCCCCATAGTTTTAATTGCAACATTCTAAGGAGTGTGATTGGTTGTTCCTCTAACTCAAATTGCACCCCATCCAACATCATTCAGCACATGAAAAGCCTTTTCCAGTTGTCATGCAGAACATTGGTAATTCCATACACTGCATTTTTTTTTCTTTTCCATTGTATCATCAACTAATTTTTTTTTGAATTCCTTCAAATAAGTAGGTGATAGCAAAGAGACTTTTTATCTCCTGGGTGCTATTTGTAGTCATGCACCTAAGATAATTCCTGTTTGGAAATAAGGAATTTAAGAAAAAGATTTAGTTGTGATAATTGTGTGGGAGACAAAGAATAAAAAGTCCTTTCCTTGTGAGCAGATATCATTGAGAAGAAAGTTCCTTGTCAGAGTGACTAAAGAAATACAATTCCAAGTCCTTTCAATTACATTTTCAGCAACATGTTAACATGCCAGGCATGGGATGGTCAATTTCAAGGGTTGTATTGTGATATATATGTATGAAAAATACTGGCTGTTCTATTCTTTTTGTAATTGTAAACAAGCTTAAGAATTGCCAAAGAGATCAGGACCAAACTGAAGGAGTTGGCCTCATAAGAAATAACATAACTAATTACAACTGCTGTATAAAATTAATATCATGGAGCTTGTCATTTCAAGTTGTCTCCTTGAAACATCTTAGTGTTCCTACATTACTTCCATACAGCATCTTGTTGCTAGATATTACAAAAACTGCACTTCTAGAGTCCAGCAAATTAATTCATATTTGGCCAGGCTCAGCAACCAGAGAACATTGAGATAGAAAAGGAAGCAAATAGAGATTTAATCAGGTAACCGTCAGTTGGCTATATTCAGAGCAAGGAAGTTATGTGTATTTAAATTTATTCTTCTTTCTTGGAGCCATGTGCCTTGATCTAACATTGACTGATTTTGAAACTATCCTCCATTTCAAGCCAGTTTGCTATATCTATGAATATATAGATCAGTGTAAATAAAATCTCTACTTTCTAATATATAGAGGATATTTGCACTCTGACAGATTTATGCCTACAATTTATTGAGTATCCTAACATAATTCACTACTCTATTTACAAACTGAAGTATAGGCTTACTTTTGAAAATGTATGATGTAGCCAAGAATATTGTAGTTTTTTTCTTTCATTCCATGATAAAATTTCCCCATATATTGTACTTATAGTATATAGAGACCTCCTTTTGTCTTTTCAGAAAGTTCTACAAAGATGAATTAATCATTTCAGAGAACTGTGTAAGGAGGATTTTCCAGATAAAGCAAGAGAGAGGGGGGGAGGAAGAGAGGGAGGGAGGGAGAGAGAGAGAGAGAGAGAGAGAGAGAGAGAGAGAGGGCAAGATGGAATAAAAATTTCTAAAGAAGAATAAACACTAGCCAGCTTTAATGTTTATTTTTCATTAAAATCTTTGGCAATATTCATGTTTGAGAAGGAGAAAAAAATTAAAGGCCAATGCATTTCTAAAACAAGTTCATTGGATTCTGATTTTATCCATGGGCACAAAATCCCAACTTCATAATGAAAAATTATTGTTGATATTTTAATAACAAATCACAATGCTAATAAAATGTTAGTAGGGGTAATTAGCTGAAAAAGCCATTAATTGGGGGATTCATCTTTGTGTCAGGAATGTAACAATATATAGGGTTCTCCAAAAGGTGCTTTTTCAAAAAGTAACTGGACTTTCTGGTTTTTCTTTGAAGACGTTTTGCTTCTCATCAAAGAAGCTTCTTCAGCTCTGAGCTGAAGGAGCTTCTTAGATAAGAAGCAAAACATCTTCAAAGAAGAACCAGAAAGCCCAATTGCCTCTTGAAATAGAACATTTGGGACAACCATGACCTGAATGACTGAGAATCTCCATAGACATTCAATGTATGGCGTTGTTTCAGCATTTTCAGTTTTCACTATCCAATTTCAGAAAAAAATGGGCTTCCTCATCACTATATTAAGATGCTCTTGCACAGTGCAGAAACCTGAAGAAAAACTGTCTGGTTAACAAAATACTGCCCATACGTACAACCATTATTTTTCTTAGGCAATGGAGTATAATAGGGATTATATTTACACAAGAAGCAGAAGAAGAGAATATGATGGAGAACATCTCTTTTGGGTCTTCTGCTGACTGTTCTCTACTGTTGCAGAACAATCAGTAGGACTTGTCCCAAATAAGATATTCTCTGCCATTTCTCTCCTCATTATTTCTCCCTTACTCCGTCTCTTGCCACCCAAGGCAAAAGAGATATGGAGAGAATGATGGGAGCAAGATTGGAAAGCTGGCACCAACACTGCCATTCTTCCTATTCTTGTGAAGCAGAGAAGGAGAAGGGGGGATAATTTTCATAGCAGTTCTCTTGACATGCAAACCCTGCTTTCCCCCACAGCTGGAGCCTTTACTTCACTTTAATTTTCACAGAGAAGGAATATAGAATGAGATGGCTTTGTAGACAGCAGCTCCAGTGGGAAACCAAGGGCAACTTTATCACAAACCTGATAGCTGCAGGGCCACAGCTTTTCCTCCATCACTAGAGTCACAGGCAGCTTCACCATCATTTTGTCACCCATAAGATCACTTTTATCCCATCCAAATTTAATTTACCCTTTGGTAACTTAAACCAGATTAAAGCTGTTTTCCAAACTAAGGCTTTTCTGACAACAGACCTTTGACAGACTGGCCTCTGTGACATTGCAGTCAGCAGCAACCAGTCAGCAGTCAAACTGTCCAAGACTATTGCACAGAAGCAAAGAACACTGCTCTCCTTTTTTTGTATATCCTAGCAGGAACCAGCTGTCTTCATGTGCTTTAGATTTGGATAATCAGGTTCTTATTTGTCCAAAAATAATAAGTAGATCAGGGTTGGATTTTTTTAAAAACTTCCTTACCATCAATCTTTAGCCTGTTAAGGGAGGATATTCTTTTCAACCAGATTGAGTAAAAAGGATAAGTAGTAGTTAGCATACAAGTGAAATGAAATGAGTACATTTCAGGAGAAGTTTTAGTTGTGCCATTCATAATGCGCAAAAGAAAATATCTGTCTTTTTTTAAAGAGATTAAGCTTTCTGTTTCACAGTATCACCAAAATAGTTGGCTAGAAATGAAAACTGCCACAGTTAGCCCTATTGACTCAGGTGAGCCTTGGAGCCAACAGATCCCTGACTTCAGGAAGGACAGTGTATTGAAACAATGTTTAGATTTCGCACAAAATAGACTCACATATCTCAACAAATACACACTTATACACACACATCCACACAAAATCTTTTTTTCTGTAAATAATGCAAAGTATTATCTTTACATTCTTGGTGGGAAAACTCTCAAGGAGATAACAGTTGTATGATCCCTGGTAATTCATTGTAAGAATAGAACTGTTAGCTTCCCCCACTGGTCAAATATGCCAACAAAAAGAGTCTTCTATAATCTGCCAGCGGCCTGATAAACTATTTATCTGAATTGTGGTATTCATGAGATGAGTAGGTAACTCAGGGTCTTTATGTGCACTAAGAACATAGTGTACCCACCCTTTCTATATGAACTGCTTAACTAGTTCACTTCACAGACTTCCTTTGCTTTACACTACACCTTTGGGATATTTATTCCACTGAAACTTAGAACTTAGAACACTACTAGGAATAACTGAAGGTTGAAGCAACTAGAAAACCTGAATCTGCAGTGCTTCAAACTAGTATAACAACTCTGTTGTCTATTAATTTTCTCTCAGCTTACTTTTAGTGACATCGTATTAGGTTCAATATGAAAAGAAAAGAATATGATTCAGGTCATGGACAATCCAGTAATCAAGTACATTTTGATAGACATTTTGATGATTGCATCTATCTACTTTGCTGGGTGCAGATGATATGGGTCATTTAAACATTTGATGAGAAACTGATTCATGGAATTGCACTTGTGCAGATATAGCCTAGGAAGTAACAGATTGCAAAAATTTCTTTCTTCACTGCAAAGTGTGATTTGTGAAAACCCCTGCCAAGGAAAAATAGTTCTGAGAGTGGTATTGCAAAATTTATAGGCATTCTTTTTAGAAAATAACCATGGACATAAACTCAAAGGAATCATTTTATGCACATTGTCTTTAATATTAACATTAAAGTGCACAAATTTCTAGTGCTGCTCATTTCCCTGAGTATATGTGTATTCTGTATCCTTGCAGATTGGTAGACTAAAGACAATAAGTTTTTTTTTTAATTATTTTTAATTTTTGTTACACAGACAACAATGGGAAAGGGAGAGGATGGAAAGAAAAAAGGGGGGGAGGGAAAACCCATCTTCACATACAATATGTTGTTTAATCACAGGTGCATCCCTACTAAGTTTATACATCCCGTATCTCTCTATTGTATATTTAATAAGCACCACAATAAGCTAGGGTTTAAAAAACAAAAAACAACAAAATAAAACAAGGGAGAGAGAAAAAAGGGTGGGGGGAGGGGGGAGGCCAAAAAGGACAAAAAAAGGTCCAAGAAGGAAAGGGAAAAAAACCAAAACAAAACAAAAACAAAAACAAAAAAGAAAAAAACCATCATCACATGCAGCATGTCGTTTGATTACGGTTGTTTTAACATCTACATCTTCAAATAATGTTTACCATCTCAGATATTTCCTCTAATGTAACTAAAGGTCTCATTTTCCTTCTACCATATATATTCAGTTAACATTAGCATTGTTTTCCCCCAGAGAATATACTTCTATTCATTGTTAATCTTGCATTTCATACCTTCAAACAGAGATCTTATTCCTTCATTGTTCAACAAGGCATCGCTGCCTATATATACCAGTTTTCATTTGTTCCCCTATTAGAATTGCTTATCAGCAGCGAAATATCATTATAATAAGTTCTTAACCTTATACATTATATCACCAGACCTTATATTAGTACTTCCTTATATCATTGTTGAATTATTTCACAGCATAATTATATCATCATTTACTTTTTCCAATTAAGGCATAAGTGTATCATTTTTCATTTCCAAAATTTTGTTTTTTTTCCCTTAGCCATTGATAAAACAAGTCCCATATCTTATAAAATTGTTCATCCTCTTGCTCTCTAATTTCAAATGTCAATTTACTCATTTCGGCACAGTCCATTATTTTTCGAATGATTTCTTCCTCTTTTGGTATTGTTTCATTTTTCCAGTTTTTTGCAAATACAATTCTGGCTGCTGTTAAAACATTTACAATCAAATATTTTAAGTCTTTGTTGTAGGTTTCTGGTAAAATTCCCAATAAAAAGACCTCTGGTTTAAAGTCTGTTTGTGTATCATTTTCTCCAACCACATGTGGATTTTAGTCCAGTATCTTTTGGCTTCAGTGCAAGTCCACCACATGTGGTAGTACGAGCCAGGTATCTGGTGGCATTTCCAACACTTTTCTGATTTATTCTTGAACATTCTTGCGATTCTGGTCGGGGGTAGATGCCACCTGTAAAACATCTTATACAAATTTTCTCTATATGCAGTAGACATTGTCATTTTGTAATTTTGAGACCACAATTTCTGCCAATTCTCTAAATCAATCCCATACTTAAAATTTCCCCCCCCCCAAGCAATCATAGTTTCTTTAACTTGTTCTTCATACAATTTAAACTCCAATAAATATCCATATAGTTTTTTAATTACTTTTTCATCGGTACCTGTTAGAATTTTGTCTAGCTCAGTCATTTTATTATAGAGACCTTTAGTTTTTCTATCTTCATTATATCTAGATTGTATCTGTACATATGAATACCAGTTCATTTCCATCCCTTCTTGCTTCAACTCTTGACTAGATTTGAGCTCACCCTCTGCATTCAATAATTCTATATATCTAACTGTTTGTTCCTTTTTATGTATTATCGGATACGAGAATGCTTTAATTGTTGATGTCCAGACTGGAATTTTTAAATAATGTAATTTTTCAATCTTTTCCCAATTTAACAACAACGCCTCCCTTATATAATGTCTTCTAAAATAACCATGTGGTTTAGTTCCCTTATACCATAAGAAAGCATGCCATCCCAACAGCAAATCGTGACCTTCTATGTTCAATAATCTAGAGTTTTTTAATGATATCCACTCCTTAATCCACATCAGGTTTGCTGCCTGATAGTATAGCTCCCAATCGGGTAAACCAAAACCTCCTCTTGATCTAACATCTTGTAGTAATTTAAGCTTTATTCTAGCTTTTTTCCCTTGCCAAATAAATTTCAAAACTATTTTATTTAAGTCTAGAAAAAAATCCTTACCCAGTCTAATTGGGATTGTCTGAAACAGATATAGAATTCTGGGTAGAATGTTCATTTTAATTGTGGAAATTCTTCCCATTATTGATAAATGCAAGTTTCCCCATTTCTCCAAATCGATTGCTATTTGTCGTTTTAATCTGGTATAATTATCCTCTTTAAGAGTGCTACATCTAGGTGATAAATGTATCCCCAAATATTTAATCTTACTTGTGTTTTGAATCTGCAACATTTCTGACAACTGATCCTTTTGTGTAGCTGGGATATTCTTTGTCATGATCTTTGTTTTATCTTTGTTTATTTTCAAGCCTGCTACTTCTCCATATTCCTCTATTCTTTCTAACAATTTGGGTGCGGTTTCTAATGGATATTCAAGAATGAAAACTAAGTCGTCTGCGAACGCTTGCAGTTTATACTCTTCTCTCTTAATTTTCATTCCTCTTATTTCTTCTTCTTCTCTGATCTTTCTATTTAAGACCTCTAGTGTTAGGACAAAGAGTAGCGGTGATAGTGGGCAGCCTTGTCTTGTACCTCTCTTTATTTCAATCGGTTCTGTTAGTTCTCCATTTACCATTATCTTTGCTGCTTGTTTCTGGTATATCGTTCGTATACTTTGAGTGAATTTCTTGCCAAAGTTCATCTGCTCCAGTTGCAAAAACATAAACTGCCAATTCACATTATCAAAGGCCTTCTGCGCATCGAGGAACATCAGTGCCAATTGTTTTTCTGGGTGGGCCTCATAGTATTTGTACTTTGTACTTGTTGCTCACACAAGCACGAAGCCGAAGGCACCAGCCTGAAGATGGCAAGTGGGACCTCGTCAAAACATCACCAAGATACTCTCAATCTTTCACGGGAAAAGACCCAAATATGCCAAGACCTGTGTATGTATGTATGTATGTATGTATGTATGTATGTATGTATGTATGTATGTTTGTATACTATTTCTCATAGATTAAACATCAACTAAAATTTCTTTGGATACAACATATATTAGTTAGGTATTCAGTGCTAAAAAACTAACAGCAATAGCAATAACAATAATATACCACTTTACAGTTCCCTCTAAGCAATTAACAGTCAGCATATTGCCCCCAATAATGTGGGTCTTCATTTTACTAATCTCAGCATAATGGAAGACTGAGTCAACATTGAGCCATTGAGAATCAAACTGCTGGCAGTCAGCAGAATTAGCCTGTAATACTGCATTCTAACCACTGCTCCACTACCATGGCTCTCACAATGTCATTTCTGCTATTTTATGTATTATCACTTGATTTATGAGAGGTTTATGAGATAATAAATTGTTTAGTTTTTAAAATGCCTTGTGATGTATTGTGATTTTTGCCACACATATACACACACACACATACAAACACATGTATGTATGTATGTATGTATGTATGTATGTATGTATGTATATTCTTCATTTAATAACAGAATGTGTATATCATTTTTTTCTATTTGTCATCTCCTATAGGTTGAGACGAATTCTGAAACAAAATGTATTGTAAAATGTAAGAGCAATGAAATCTCTGTTGAGAAGCTAATTGCCTGAGTCTTTAATCTTCTACCAGATTGTTACTTAGTTACTTAATGCTCATCTTTTGATATACTTCTGGCACAAGGAATGCACCGTATGGTAACGCAATGAACATTAAGGTGGGAATTAAGAGTTACTTAATAATTTTGTGTTATAGGCTCTATATCCAATCAATTTAGCAGCTTGATGATGTGAGATTTTTATCAAGTAAGCAGTAAGTACAAAACAAAGTTAAGTAGATTACATTAAGAAAAATAAAACAACCTTCCTTAATTTTGGATTTCTTTTGGATTTTGGAGGCTACTGTTGTCAGGACTAAGACATCTTTGGTGTTGGTGTTTGTGTTGACTGGAATTGCAGTACCCCAATGCACAATCGGGGTTCCTCCTGTACTCATGACTCCTGTTCAATGATTAAGTAGCAGTTGTGGCTAGGATGACCTTTGTATAATCCACAACCTGCAAAACAAATCAACAAGTTGGACTTTCAGGAGGACCTTCATTTCAGGTCACCTTCATCTGAAGGTGACCATGGCTATTTATCCTAGACATTTAGACATTTTTTCACACAAAATTCAATCTTCAATAAAGTGTCTCCATTTAAAATATTGCAAAATAGCTTGTGTAAATATAATGTAAATGGTTCTGAACTAAGAGATTATGAAGCAAAGAACTCATGCTTTAGAATCACATCCATTTGTACTTTTATCCATTTATTCCATTTCTTCTTGATGTAAACCATATAACACAGGATGAATGGCTAGATATTATATTTTATTGTAATGGTTTAGATTTTTATGAATTATAAATTAGAACTGTGCAAAGCTTCAAAGGAGTGTTTTACTCCAGTAAAACTTTGTGAAAACTTTTGAGGTTGCTTCATAAAAGAGTACTCAAGTATTTCTAACAATAAAGCAGCATTGTTTCTTCATTTTAATGACTCCTCTGACATTTGTAACAGCCAGAAGAAACTTCTACATATGAGCAACAGATGCTAGTGGAACTCACACAGGGGCTTCAAAACTTCATAAACTATTTCATGGAGGAGAAACACAGCACCTCATAAGACTTTCACAGCTTGAAGCACTTCAAGCCAGACCCTTCCACATAGGCTTAAAAGTATATGTTTCCTATCTATCCACATTCCTGTAAACATACTATCCCATTGTGGTGTACATTTTCTATGCATTCTGGTAGAGTGAATTTGGTTCAATTGAAGAACTAAAACAAATCTTAGAAGGACTTCCTTCAAGACAGTGTAAATTACTTTATTTTATTTTGTAAAATAAATTTTGTAAGAGATTCATTTATGATTTACCAGAAACATTAAACAAAAAACAAAAATAACCCTGATTTAAAAAATAAGTTTCAGAGCATGTGCTATGATACTATTTGTTCATAAAATTCTTATAGCCATTCATCTCACATCTGTGTTTCTGATTAGCATACATGGATTTTAAAAAGTAGAAACAATCAGAACAATTAAAACTATTAAATCAATTAGAACAATTAAAACTATTAAACAATTAAAACTATAAATATTAAAAATAGAAATAGTAATAGCAGTTAGACATATACCGCTTCATAGGGCTTTCAGCCCTCTCTAAGCGGTTTACAGAGTCAGCATATCGCCCCCACAATCTGGGTCCTCATTTTACCCACCTCAGAAGGATGGGAGGCTGTGTCAACCCTGAGCCAGTGAGATTTGAACCGCTGAACTGCAGATAACAGTCAGCTGAAGTGGCCTGCAGTACTGCACTCTACCCACTGCGCCACCTCGGCGTAGTACATTTGGAATTCTACATACAATATATGTACAGTATTTTGCAGGCTCTCTATTTCCATGGGATTCACAGTTTCACTGAAAGAACCAAGTTTGAAGGGACTTCTGGAGGGTCAATGGATTGGGGGTCAATTTCACCTCAAAGGAAATGATGTTTCAAAGAGCATGTGTCACAGAGAAAGCTTTACTCCTAGTTTATATCAGATAGAACTCCGTAGCAGATAAAACCCGTGAAATGCCCCTCCCATCAACCCTGATGGGATGGGATGGGATAACCAAGGAAAGCTGGACCAACAAATAACTTAGCTTTGTATGGTTTTAAAGGTTGTAACCGTACTTTGAATTGAAGCCAGAAACTGACTAGTAACCAATGCAACTCGTGAAATATAGCTGTAATGTGTGCAGCCATAAGATATGTGAGTAAATAATTTCATGATCTGAATGTCAACTCTGAAGCTGACCTGGCTGAAGCCATGTTTTCCTGCTTCGTAGTTGCCATGAAGATTTAAAATCAGATAACTGGTAACTGTATTATCAATTTTACAACTGCAGTAATTTGCTTAACAACTGCAGCAAGAAATTGGACAAAAGTCACATAACAATTGCATCACTTAGCAACAGAAATGTTGGGCTTAATATGGTCATAAATTGAGGACTATCTGTAAACACTGGTATTTTTCCCTTGATAAGATTCTGGCACTGCTGGGTCCCCATAAGAAATTAGAAGACATGTTTGTCTTTATAAGTAAAGTCTAAAGGTATTATATACTGTATATTTTATTTTGTCTTTGAACTTTTTCCATCCCCCTCACCTCAATTTTTGTAGATAGGTGATGATCATAATTCCACATGTTTCTTGGACTGGCTATCTATTTAGCTGCTGAGATGCTGAAAGAAAGCTTATCAAAATTATTCACATTTCTTGTCTTGGCAATGCTTTCTTGACAGGTCTAAGTTATCATCTATGTTATTACAGTTGTAGAATGACCTTCTCACTAATCTTTGATAGGAATCTGTTATTTAGTTGAGCTATTTAGTTATTTAGATTTTTTTCCATTGGGGGCAAACTTTTATCCTTGAACTGAAATGCAGAAAAGCAACTTTTGAGCTTGTTCGGTCTCTGCAACAAATGGCCTGATCAGCTATTTAAGCAAAGTATCTAATGAATTTTAATATTACTGCATATTTGTTTTATTATTAATAATCTCACTTCTACTCAAAACAATAAAAAGAGCTGAAGAAGTAGCCATCTATGCTTCATCTTTATGTTACTTTAAGCAGCAGTTTGAAAACATTTTGGTTAAAGCCCTCTTAAACCTTTGTTGTTGTTTTGTTGTTATCATTGCTGTTGTTGTTTTGCTTTGCTTTTTGTTTTTGGCATAGCCTTAATGAGAACAGATTCGACATTTTGCCCAAGTATTTTTAGCCTCCAAGAGTCTCTCTCACTAAATGCTTGGTGTTGTCTGACTAATTGATTTCAGCGAATGATCCTCTGGCTTGTTTTGTAGCTTCTCCTTGGTTAAATGAAGAAGTAAAGCCCTAGAGAATCAGGTCATCCTCTACAATGGAAAAGTATAAAAGTAAACTATGCATTTCAGATTCAGCCATCTGGAAAGAACAATTAATTCTCAAGGAAAAGAGTTTTAAGAAACTAAATGCCGATTTTAACCCTCAACAGATACCTATACTTTAATATGGTAGAACATATGAAGTGCAGCATTGATAAAAGAGAATATTTGTAACTCAGAGTTGAAATGTGGAGTCTTTGGTGCTCTCTGAGCTTGGTTGTTTTCTTGCAGACATTACCAAACTAGGTAACATCATCAATGTTAATAGGGATTTGTTCTCAACACTTGCCCTATCAGTGTTGGTAGGCATGATCTTGATCATTCCTTGATTGGACAGTTGTGCTAAATGTTTTTCAGAGAAAATACTTAGAGAAAATGCTGAATCTGTTCTCATTAAGGCTATGTCAAAAGCAAAAACATGGCTGGAGGTTTTTGAGAAGAGATTGGACAGGCATTTGTCCAGAATATTATAGGATCTCCTGCTTGAATAGTGGGTTGGAGTAAAAGACCACCAAGGTCCCTTCCAATTTTGTTCTTCTGTATTTTGTATGTCTTCAGGCTATTGGTTGGTATTCATGGATGCCCTCTGCTAGTTTTATTTCTATTTATCCTACATAATGGTTGTCTTTACACTGTATGTTGTCACCAACTGGTAGCTAGTGGACCACTGGTGGTTCGCGAGAAAAATATGTGCATTTTATTTTGCACTAAATACTATTTATCGTTTAAAAATTTCATATTAGTGGTCCATGGATTTAAAATTATGAATTTAGTGGTCCCGGAGGTCCAAAAGGTTGGTGACTCCTGTTGTACATGATTCCTGTTTTATTCTGTTTTTTAGGGGAAGCTGCTGGTCTTTTGGTTCATGTAGCATATTTTTCTAGATGGGGATGCCATATGGTTGTAATAGTCTGTTGGTGGTTTGTTTGATGTTTTTGGTACTGTTATCATTTTCATAGGTAGTTTGGCAATAAAACATCTGCAAGAAAACAACCAAGCTCAGATAGCACCAAGGACTCAGAAATACAGTATATCAAATCCATTTAAAAATTTTATTTAACTGTTTATTTAATCTGTGCACTGGGGATACAAAACATATGACCTCAATGCTGTATCTGGTCTCGTCAGAGCCTATCCAAAAATTTATGATATATTGTAATTTTTATTGTGAAAGAGGGAGTACATTGTTATATATTATACATAGAGAATAATTGTATTAGCTATAATTCATTAGTTTTAATTCTCACTAAATGAAATGTGAATTAGACTCATGGAGTTCATAGAATTCAATCTTCTGCACAGTGTAAGAATCTCAATTAAGGATCCCAGACAAATGACTCTTTAGCTCTGTTGGAAGATATCAAATAAAGGGGAACCCTTGATCACTCTGGGTAATTGGTTAACTGTTGAGACATTTTTTAACATCTGTCTTCCTATAATTTAAATTCATTATTCTGTTTCCTGCAATCCAAAGCAAGAAAAATACGTTTATACCAAAAATAGGTTTTCTCCATATAATGTATTTTCAGGTATTTGAAAAATGCTATAATATCCCCCCCCCAACTTTTAAAAAAAAATAAACATACAATATCTAGCTCGTTCAATTGCTCATTGTAGGACTCAGGTTTTAGTCTCCTGATTATTTTTGTTGCAATTATTTGAACCTATTGTAATTTTATGAATTATTCTTAAAATATAGAACTGAAAAATGAACACAGTACTCAAAGTGTCTGATTTAAAAATAGAGTGGAACAATTACTATATGTTATATTGATGAAGCCTAATACTGCCTTTGTTTATTTATTTTTTCAGACATTAGATGTCAGGCTATATTTAGTTTAGTTTAGTTTAGTTTAGTTTTGAAACAAATAGTGTTTCAAGATATTTTTCACAAGTAAAATTACCAAGTCAGATGTCTCTTACCTTTTTAAGTTAAATATAAAGCGCTCCATGGTAGTGGATCTGGCTATTTGAGAGACCGCCTCCTGCCAGTTACCTCCCTGCGTCCCATCAGATCGCACAGAGTAGGCCTCCTCCGAATTCCATCCGCCAGTCAGTGCCGACTGGCGACTACGCGGAGGAGAGCCTTCTCAGTTGCAGCTCCGACACTATGGAACAACCTCCCTGTGGAGATCCGTACCCTCACCACAGTCCAGGCCTTCCGCACAGCCCTCAAGATCTGGCTATCCCGTCAGGCCTGGGGATAGGATTACTCTCACCCCGCCCGAATGTTGAGTGAATGTTGTGTTTTATGGATAATTTCTTTATTCACGTTTCTTTTTCTTTTTAAGTCTTGTCTTGCACTCCCTTCCCCCCATTGTTGTAAGCCACCCTGAGTCCCCTCAGGGAAAAGGGCGGCATATAAATGCTCAATAAAATCCTAAATCCTAAATCCTAAATTTATTTAATTTATATCTCCTATTTGATGTTTGTTCCTAAATTACTAACTTTGCTCTTGTCACTGTTAAATTTCATTCTCTGACTTTCATTCCATGTCTCCATTCCACTGAGATTGTTTTGAATTTTATTTTTGCTTTTCACAGTTTTGGTTGTCTCTATTTTATATTGTCTGCAGAATTGTTAAATGTTTCTTCAGCCTCTTCTTCCAAATCATTAATGAAAATATGCAAAGTAGGGAAACCAGGACTAGCCCTTGCAGCATCCCACTTGATGCAGCTCTTCAGTGTAATGAGTAACCATTGATTATCACTCTTCCAGTATGATTTTTGAGCCAACTATGCACCCACTTAATCAAGCCCTCAGTTAAATAGTTTGGTAAATAGCAGGTCATGAGATTTTTAGTCAGATGCCTTGCTGAAATCAAGGTACATGCGGTCTTCAGCATTCTCTTTGTTTATGAAGGAAATGTACTGATAATAACATTAAATAAGAATCATGTGACAAATTTATTCTTAACGATCTATGCTAAAATTGGTCATTGCTCCATTGGTTTGCATTGTTCATAAGCAGCATAGAGTCACTTTTAGGCATGATGGGCAACATGCAAGTCTAATAAATGAATTGTTTTCTAGGGTTTTACATAAAAATCTCTTCATTATTCATTCTGTAATGTTCCCAGGTATTGATGTTAGACAGACTTTGTGATTTGCTTCTCTTTCTCTTTCTATTGGTTACAGCAATCTTAGATTCCATATGTCTGCTTATTTTTCCTTGATTAGATGATTGGGTTTTCATGGTGTTCTATTTTCAAAACTGACAATAAAGTCCTGCATGTCTACTCAAAAATAAATTGTTCATTATCATTAATTCCTTGATGGTTGCAGCCTTAAAACAGTGGCATTCTGTAGTTTTTACTCTAGAATTTTAATTCCTTTATATAGAATGAAATGGAGTAACAAATGTTTGTTGCAACCTTATTTTAGAATTGTTATCTTGTCTCCCCATTCAGTTGCTCCTTTCCTAAAGGGGCTTACACAAGATAGAGAAAGGAAGAAGAAAAGAAATGAAATTGTTGAGTGGGAAAAATAGAAAAATAACACAGAACTTTCCTCAAGTAAAGCATCTGAAAGCTGTAAAATAAGATAGGATGTGGAAGGGACAAATGGGGCCAGACAGGCTTATCTAAGACAGAATACAGAGTGGACTTTTAGAAGATTTTGCTATTACTTAGTACAATGGAAGAGAACGAGATTCTTATCAGCTTTGCCACATAGCTACACTATTATCAAGTGGGGAGAAGTTGAAAGATAGTTACATCCTAGAATGTATATTTAATATCATATGTAGGATAAAAATCAGTGCCCAAAATAATATAGACAAACTTGTTTAACCTATTTATTTTTATCTTGGAAGAAAAGTAGCTGTGGACCTAAGTTAGCATATAACCTGATGAATTACTTATAGCAAGAGTAGGTAAGATGTCTTCTGTTGAAGGCCACTTTTCCTCAAGAGTAATTTAATGGGACCCATCAAATAGGCAGAATTAAAATAAGCAGAGTAAAGCAAAAGGAAAAATCATTGTTTTATATGAAATCAGTCTGATGGCTACATATTACACACACACCCCAGTTACTTGTACTGTAAAACTTTAATCTCCATGCTCTGAATTCTGGGAAAGTTCAGGAGTTCATTACCTTCATGACAATCATAGGATTATCTCAATTAAAAATCTGATCTGAGATACACAATAAGACTCATTTAGGCCTAGCCTTTACTTTGGAGTAGATAATGTATGATCTGGATATAGAAGACATTAGACTGATTCCTTTGTTGTGTCAGATTATTTCCTGATCCTGACTAAATTTGTTGCTGCTATTCCCACCACCCCCCCTCCCAGTTTGGAACAACCTATTAGGACAGTCTAGAGTGCAGGAGCCTATTAGAAAGGCATTAAATGGTTTCTGAAGGCTGCTTGGAAAGTTTCCAAATGATCCTAACAGGCAACTTATTGAGCATCTGGCTGGAATTGGGAAGCAGCAGGTTGGTTGACATAATAACTCTCATACATTTTCCTACTATTAGCCAAAGTTAAGGGCATTGTCTGGTTTATTGAGGACTGTTAGCAGAAGCAGCAGAAGTGGTCCCTGGAGCACTGGTGAAGATAGACAAAATGTGAGTCTGATTAAGCACAGTATGAGTTCATATTTTCTATCGCTAATGACTAACTAGGAACTGCAGTTGGTCCAAACTCCAGCAACCTATGCAATGGCAAAGCAGAGTGATTATTGCCATATGACATTTGTTTGCCAGTAATTGCATAGGTTTCTAAGTGCAACTAAAAATGCTGGTCTTAACCTGTAAATTCTATAAAACTTGGTACCTGACTATGTTCAAGACTGCCTCCTCCATTTAGAAGGCCTGTCCAAATAGTCTCTATTGAAAACAAAATCTAAGTTTAACTCAGACATTGGGTTTATATATCCTACTAAATCATCATTTCAAATAATGGTCATAGAATAAGCATCAGTGGTAAGATGTTCACATTATTAAGCCATGAATTATGATTTAGACACTCCAGTGACTGGACATTAACTCAAAAGTAAGCAAGCTACATTTTGCCTTAGTCTAATGTGTAACCCAAGAAAATGTATAGTACTGCACAATTAATTTCTTCATATTGTATAATATAAAGATGGCAGATGAGTCGAATGAATTTTTAAAAGAGAACAAGAGTACATGAAGACTTTTAAAATTTACTTGAAATTTTGTGTCATTCTAGCTGGGTCCTATTGAAGAAACCTTTCCTTACTTTCTTTGAAAGTTGATTATTGCATCTGTTACACAATAATTCTGGTGTAGTCCTGATACAAACTCTAACTCTCTAATCTATTTTCTTAGTTCATTTAATTGTGTTGCATCTCTGAGCATTCTTCACAATTGAAAGAATAGATGAATTAAGGGAATTGAATACATCTCATTAAAGTTCCTTAATATGAACCATTCATCTACATCCTTTAGCTTTTATTGTGTGTCAGATTATGGCTATAGCTACATATTTGGCTAAATGTTAAATCTAAACATGAAGAGATTTAAAGTTGCAAGTATCTACTTCAACATTCAGCTAATTGAATTCAGGTGACTAAAACCAAATTGGAGTTATGATGATGCTCTCTTGCTCTCTGTTCGTGTATTCATGCAGAAATCCAGGCTAAAGAGTTAATTTTGTTTATAAGGAACTAAGAGGAATTTTTATTTTCTATTGTCATACATTTTTGATAGAAAAATAGGCAGGTATCATTATCAGATGCTACCCTAGACCTGGAAGATGGACTTTTAACAGATTAACAGAGTTGGAAGGGACCTTATAGGTCATCTAGTCCAAACCCCCCTCCACCGCTCAAGCAGAAGACCCTACACCATTTCTGACAAATGGCAGTCCAATCTCTTCTTGAAAGTCTCAAGTGATGAAGCTCCCACAACTTCCAAAGGCAAGTTGTTCCATTGGTTGATTGTTCTCACTGTCAGAAAATTCCTCCTTATTTCTAGGTTGAATCTCTCCTTGGTCAGTTTCCATCCATTATTCCTTGTCTGGCCGCCAGGTGCTTTGGAAAACAGCTTGATCCCCTCCTCTCTGTGGCAGCCCCTCAAATATTGTAACACAGCTATCATGTCTCCCCTGGTCCTTCTCTTCACTAGGCTAGCCATGCCCAGTTCCTGTAACCGTTCTTCATAAGTTTTAGTTTCCAGTCCCCTAAACATCCTGTTTATTCTCCTCTGCACTTTTTCTAGAATCTCAACATCTTTTTTATAATGTAGTGACCAAAACTGGATGTAGTACTCTAGGTGTGGTCTTACTAAGGCTTTATAGAGTAGTATTAGCACTTCACTTGATCTTGATTGTAGCCCTCTGTTAATGCAATTTAGGATTGCATTGGCATTTTGGCTGCTGCTAGACACTGCTGGCTCATATTTAGCTGGTTGTCCACTAAGACTTCAATATCCTTTCACAGTCACTGCTATTAAGCCTGGTTTCATCCATTTTATATGTGTAATTTTGGTTTTTCTTACCTAGGTATAGGACTTTACTTTTCTCTACATTGAATTTCATTTTGTTAGATAGGTCCCAATGTTCAAGTCTGTCAAGATCCATCTGAACCTATTTTCTAGAGCGTTAATTATTCCTGCCAGCTTAGTATCATCTGCAAATTTGGTAAGTTCCCTTTCTATTCCCTCATCTAAGTTGTTTATGAAGATATTGAAAAGTACTGGGCCTAAAATGGAACCTTGTGATACCCCACTGCCAAGTCTTCATGTAGACAGACCCATTAAGGACTACTTGTTATGGTTTGTCAGCCATTTGGTGATGAAATAGCAGTAGACTTATATACCGCTTCATAGGCCTTTCAGGCCTCTCTAAGCGGTTTACAGAGAGTCAGCATATTGCCCCCAACAATCTGGGTCCTCATTTTACCCACCTCGGAAGGATGGAAGGCTGAGTCAACCCTGAGCCGGTGAGATTTGAAACTATCTAGCCCATTTTTTTTCTAGCTTATGAAGAAGTAGGTTGTGATCTACCTTGTCAAATGCCTTGCTGAAGTCTAAGAATATTATGTCCACAGTATTTCACTGGTCTACTAATTTAGTCACTATGTTGAAGAGTGAAATAAGATTGATTTGGTATGATCTGTTTTTAACAAAGCTATGCTGG
This sequence comes from Thamnophis sirtalis, assembly GCF_051295495.1. Taxonomy (NCBI): domain Eukaryota; kingdom Metazoa; phylum Chordata; class Lepidosauria; order Squamata; family Natricidae; genus Thamnophis; species Thamnophis sirtalis. Next base: position 51,903,602 of record NW_028261391.1, read on the forward strand.
CTGCTAGTTATTAATTTACTCATTTCTAGATGTTGAAAGATCTGTTTTTTTATTATCTTTTCCAATATATTCCCAAGTACTGATATTAGGCTGATTGGTCTATAGTTTCTTGGGTCCGTTTTTATTTCCTCTTTTGAAGATGGGAATGACATCAGCTCTTTTCCAGTCCTCTGGTAGTTCTGGTGTTCCAGGATTTTTGAAAGATGTGGCTCAGTGCCAGCTCCTTTAGAACTCTGGGATGTAATCCATCAGGTCCTGGTGATTTGTATTCATCAAGATCAGACAGGTGTTCTTTTACTATTTTTTTTTTTTTTGCTTATTTTAACTTTTATTTAGAGTGTGGTATATATTTCTGGTAGGTTGGGATATAGTTTCTTTTTGCATGAAGACCAATGCAAAGAATGAATTGAGCAGCTCTGCTTTCTCTCTGTTGCCTTTTACTTCCTTGTTGTCTTCCCTCTTTAGTGGACCGACTGTTTCCTTGATTTTTTTTCTTCTGATTTATATGTTGGAAGAAACTTTTTTTTATTATCTTTAACTTTTCTTGCAAGCCTTTGTTCATTCTGAGCCTTTGCTTTTCTGACTTCGTCTTTGCAGATTCTGACTATCTGCTGATATCCTGCCTTAGGTGTGTGTCTCTCTTTCCATTTGTTGTACTCATACTTTTTGTCTTTCAATTTGTCAGAGAGATCTTTGTGCAACCATGCTGGTTTCTTCTTGGATTTCTTGTTTTTCTTTCTCAGCATTATTGTGCTGGTCTATGCTTTTATTATCATATTTTTCAGAGTTTTCCCAAGATTCTTGGGTTGTTTTCCCCTTTAGGATTTTTATCCAAGGAGTCTTTTCCAAGATCTGTCTGAGTTTATTAAAATCAGCTCTTTTAAAATCTAAGACTCTGGTATCATTATGTTCTATTGCTTGTGTTTGCGTTATATTAAATTCTAGTATGATATGGTCACTCTCACCCAAGGTTCCTGCAGTTTCAATTCCCTCTGTCACTTCTTCTCTGTGAGTATTAAGTTCAGTATGGCTGCCCCTCTAGTTCCCTCCTCTACCTTTTGGACAACAAAGTTGTCAGCTAGGTTGGTTAAGAACCTATTTGATTTCTCACTTTGTGGAGAATTAGTTTTCCAATTGATATCAGGGTAATTGAAGTCCCCCATTACTATTGCAGTGTGTTTCCTACATATGTTTGTTAGTTGGCAAAAAGAATGTCTATTTTTTCTGATTGATTGGGTGGCCCATGACACCTATGGCCATATCATTCTTTTTTTTCTTTTATGTTGACCCATATGCATTCTAGGAGGTTTTTGTCTTTGGCTTCATGCAATTCTGTAGCAATATAGTGGTCCTTTACATACAGTGCAACTCCACCTCCTCTTTTATACAGTTCAGGATGACCATGGAAACAGGAAACCTGAAAAAGGTCAACGTTTGAAAATGAGGTGATGTCTGGCAGCTAAAATAATGAAAATTGACTTAGCTTGATTGGCAGTTGAAGATTGCCTATTGGCTTCAATCCAAGAAAGGATGACTAATGAGCCTAAAATGGACTTGGTAATATTCATACTGTTAAAGATTGTATACCTACAGGTAACTAGAAAGATTGGTTTGGAATTTGGAATTTGAAATAATGGGCATGTTTTTTTTCTAAAGGGTTAGGGGTGCAAGGGTATTGTAACTTGACATCTTTAAGAATTGCGTGCTTCAAATGCCAGGGTTTCTGAGCCAACATTTTGGTTGCTAAGCAAGAGCGTTGTTAAGTGAGTTTCACCATATTTTACAAGTTGGCCATGCCCACCCAGTCACATGGCTGGCAAGCCACTCCAACCAATCACATGGCCGGCAAGCCACTCCCACCCGGTCAAATGGCCGGCAAGCCACTCCCACAAAGCACACCTACAGAAGAGGTTCTAAAATTTTTTGAAACCAACCACTAGGAAGAAGATTATCTTTACTGATATGCTGAGCAATTAGGAGCCACAAATTGTACATGCAAAGCTTAACACTGAGTAAATGAAACTGCTTTTGCTATGTTTTATAACCAGGTTGAATAAACATTAGGAAAAATACTACAATGATGTGTGACACTGTCTTTCAATCAAATCCTTCAAACTCTTAAGCATATTCCATGGAAGTAGGTTCATGGTGCCATGAATTTTCTATCATATCCCTAAAGCCTTCTACTAGGACAGTCCACATGTACAAATTTACACTACAGGAGTGATTTTAATAGCTTATATCCTAAATTTCCTAATGCATTTTACTATTGCTATTGTTAACTATGGATTCATGATCTTCTAAATGATGCAACTTCTCATCTTATGCTAATCATGTAAAAGAGAGCTAGTGGCATACCCAAACTAGTGTATCTCTGTGCCTTTTCAAAAGATAGGATAAATGTATTAACATTATTATTAGATATGCATTTCACCTTTTTTGTTTAATCAAGATTGTATATGTAATAATCCTACCCCATATTTTACCAACAATTTTGTGAGGTGGGTTGGATTGAGAGACTGTCACAAAGTCTCAGTTTTCATGCCTAAGAAAGGACTAGAACTCAGAGTTTCATGTTTTATAATCTAACGCCTTATCTTTCTTTCTAGCAATTACCTATTCTGTTCTTTAGCACACCTACTAAATTGGTCCATAATTATTCTCTTTTATAGATACTACAGCTCCACCTTCCATTTGTTGCTCAGCCAGTACTACTCAGTTCAGTGGGCATTCAATTCAAGAAATTAAAATAGATGCCCTATCACCCTCTATTTTGCATGTTTTTGTTTTAACCTGTACTGCTTTGGAATACATAATGCAATAACTTTTTTGTTTTGATCCTCAAAAGCAAATACAATGAACCTACAATGAACATTTTCAAACATGCCTCATAATTAGGGAGGAGGGGGCTGTTAACAAGCAAAAAAGTGGCATTTGGTATATTTAGGAGTTCAATCTATATGTAAATTTCAGCCACATCTTCAAATGAAAAATAATTCACAACAATTTATGCATCCAGTTTATCATGCAATTCCCTTTGTCATTAATTAATGTTCACACAATAGTGATGCCATATTTTATAAAACAACATCAAAGCATTTCAGAGGACCAAAGAAAGTGGTCTTAGTCCTGCATGAATAAATAAGAACCCAATCAAACCTTTCTACATGGGGGAGGGTAGTTTTAGATTACATGCTTTTCAGTCATTCACAGGAAGGTCATATTAATGAAAGCTAAGGCTCAAAACTCACCAATTGAAGAACCTCATCTGTCTAGCATAAGAAGACCTTTCTTCTGTGGCTCCAGGCTATGGAACGTTCTCCTACAATTGTCAAACATCGGTTTCTCCAAGGTGAACTGACAATCACTTCTAAACTACAGCCAGAGAACTATGGTCTTTGAATTCTTAGACTTTATTGCCATACATATTTTTATACTTACAGCTGCTCTCATATCTTTCATTTGTCAAGCTCTAGAAAAATCTGATCACAAACCCAAACTCTGGCTCAGATATGTAGATGACACTTTCATAATCTGGCCACATGGGAAAGAACAACTGGACAACTTCCTTACACACTTCAACAGCCTACAACCCAAAATACAGTTCACCATGGAAACAGAAGTAAACAACCAACTTCCCTTCCTGGACGTCTTAGTCTACAGGAAATCTAATGGCTCCCTAGGACACACCATCTACCAGAAGAAAACACACACTAACCGCTATCTGCACGCACTCTCACACCACCACCCAGCCCAGATCAACTCCGTAGCCAAGACACTCATCTCCAGAACAAAACGCCTAGCTGATGAACAACACCTAAAAACCGAACTACACACTCTCACTAACGTACTGACATCCAATGGATTCCAAAGAAATAAGATTACCAACCTAATCCAAAAAGAAACCCCCACTAAAGTCCAGGACAGAGAACAAGAAAACGGAAAAGCCCTCCTCCCATACATAAAAGGCACCACAGACAGAATCAGCAAAATCCTCCGCAAACACAACATCAAGACAGCATTCTGCACAGACCGAAAAATATCCACCATCCTAAGAAACCCCAAAGACAAAATTGAGTTAGAAAATCAAGGAGTATATGAAATCCCATGCACCACCTGCCCAACCACATACATCGGACAAACCAACAGAAGAATAAGTGCACGCATTGAAGAACACAAAAACGCAATCAGAAAAGAGGAACCAACTTCTTCCCTGGTCCAACACCTTAAAGCCACAGGACATAAAATTGATTTTAATAAGACTAGAACTATCGCCAAGGCTGAACATTTCAACAACCGAATAATCAGCGAAGCAATTGAAATAGAAAAACGCCCACACAGCATGAACAGGCGGGACAATACCTCCCGCCTGCCAGCCTTTTGGAAGCCTGCCCTTATTGATAAACGAGTCCCGAACATGATGAAAGACAACAGGCCCACACTCACAAGAGCCACACAGAATATCACCACCAAACATCCACAAAGAAAACAGACAAAAACACAAACTGATGAGGAGGCACGACCCAGAACCAGAAGCCAGACTGCAAATGCACAATTAGCCTCTTTAAAACCCCTCCTACCCTTACATGAAACACAACCCCCCAAACAATCAGAACAGAACACACCTCCACCCAATCAGGACACACCTCCATCCAATCAGGACACAGCCAAGCCCCCACCCAATCAGTTCAAATCCCCACTGGCAGTAAAAAGGAAGAAACAGCCGAGATCTCACATTACTCCTGGAAACACCAAGCCTGAAGTAGCCTGAAGATGACAAATGAGACTTCATCGAAACGTCGCCAAGACATCTCCAATTCTATGCGGGAGAAAACCCTATATATATATATATATGTTTGAAAGAATAAAGGAAGAATTATGGAATAAACCTCCTACTGCATCAGTAAGAAAAATCAAAAATCAAAGTCATATTTGAAATTTATTACATAGCAACTACCATTTAAAATATAACTGGGGAATATTTAGATCTGTTTTGAACCAGCCCTGTATCTTGAACATTTAACAGTTAATAAATTCCTTAGGGATTTCACATTACTGCAGTCTGGTATTTTGCCATTAGCCACATGGAAGAGTAGGCTCCAAACAACCCTTTATACAACATCCCTGACAGTAAAGAACACTGAGTTACTGACCCACATTTTACTCTATTGTAATTCCTCTAGAGATACTTGGAGCAAACTGCTTGGATGTGAGGGCGATCTGACTGTGACATCTGTGACCCCATTGATCACCAGGGTTGATTTGGCTGATCTGACTGGCTAGGTGGGTGTCCCTTTCCTCCCTCATCACTCCATGTGCATCCCTCCCGAAGCTGCACACTCGGTGGAAGAGGACGACCATCCCATCCCAACAAACTGCTAATACCCTTCATTAGACTAATCCCTATGTCTTTTATGTGTAGCTCCCCTTGGCAAACAGTAACACTAGCTGTAATCTGGCATTGATTAGTGGCTGTATTAAGATTCTATTGTTTATATTACTGTAGCATATGGCATTTTGTTTTGATGTTCTACTAGATCTTTCATGGGTTATAAAGAATGCAGTCAAATTATTTATTAGAGTTGATGAAGAATGCTGACCATGAGACAAAGGATTGTCAGAAATGAGGATCTTTTTCATAAATCTAATGTGTAAGGTAAGTATTCCATCAAGCATCAGGCTTCAAATAAATAACAAAATAATAAATAACAATTGCAACAATGGCTGCAAACAAGACAGTTTGAAATGCTGTTATAATATTGTATAGTATAATATAAAAAAATCATCTCTCTATCCCATTTAATTGAGATGGTTCAATAGCACATGAAACCAGGATTGTGAGCAAACCTCCCAATAAAACTTTTCACTCAATAAAATTTATCCTTCATTTAATTTTGGCTGGGAATACTTTCTATTAGATTATTAATAAACTAAACAAGACACCATTAAACTGGATTGCAGGTGCCATTCTGAGAATGGAGTACACATATTCTAACTTGTATTGTCCTTCATTTCTGTCCACAAGTTTGAGCTTCTGTTAAGAACCACATCTTCTTTTCCCTCACTCTTATGTGGCAATTTTAGGATATTGTATTTTCTATCAAAGTATGGTTATGATCTCTAAGTAGTTCAGGAATGTCTAGGTAGGTAGATTAAATTAAAATAAATATTATTTTAAGGATCATTATTGCAACAAAGATCTATGAACATCATAGAACCAAAGTGCTGCAAGGGACCTTTGAGGTCTTCTAGTCCAACACCCTGCCAAGGGAGGAGCCAGGCAAGTGGTTGTCTAATCTTTTCTTGAAAACCTCTAGTGATGGAGCTCCCACAACTCTGAGAGGCAAATTGTTTCATTGATTTATCATTCTTTATGTTAAGAAATTCCTCCTTATTCCCAGGCTGAATCTCCCTCAGACAAGCTTCCATCCATTGCTTCTTGTCCTTTACTCAGCTGTTACAGAGAATATGTAGATGCTCTCTTCCCTGTGACAGATTTTCAAATATTGGAAAACTGCTATCATTTCCCTCCAAGCCTTCTCATTAGGCTAAGCATACGTAATTCCCTTAGCCATTCATCATGATTTAGCCTCCAGACCAGTGGTGGGTTTCAATTTTTTAAAGAACCTATTCTGTGGGTATGGCCTATTTTGTGGGCATTGCTTGCCAGTCATGTGACCGGGCAGGTATGGCCAACTTGACATCACTCATTCACACTCAGTCACATGACCACCACCCGCAAGCCATGTGGCAAAAAAAATGGGACTCCTATGAAGGGGGGGGGGAAAGAGAGGAGAAAACCTCCCAAAATTAGACAACTGGAAGATTAAGGGCTGAAATTAAGGAGATTGGAGAAGGCAGGACAGAGAGGAATCCAGTAAAAAGCTATCACATGCTGGTGAACGAACTTTGGGAGATCGGAGGAGGCAAGACAGAGGGGAATCCAGAACAAAGCTGTCACACTCTGGAGAAAGAACTTTGGGAAAATGGAGGAGGCAAGACAGAGGGGAATCCAGTATAAAGCTATCACATGCTGTGGAAAGAACTCTGGGAGATCGGAGGAGGCATGACAGAGAGGAATCCAGGAGAAAACTCCTGAGCTTGCCGCTGCTGTCTGGTGGATTGTGCCACTGGACCTCTCCATGCTTCTCCTTTCACCACCTCCACTCCCAGGTATTGCACTTGACACCGAATTGGGCTAGGATAGTGAGGACTGGTGGGGGGAGTGAGCGATGGAGCGGCTTCCGGATGGGCAGGGGTGAGTGAGGAGTGACAGGGCTGGGGCAGACGTTCTGGAAGTTACTGAAGCGGTGGACGTGATGAACCAGGGTCTGGAGGCCGTTAAGGACTGGATGAGTGCTAACAAACTGGTACTCAACCCGGATAAGACCGAGTGGCTGTTGTGTTTTCCCCCCAATAATTTGACTAATATACCAACGCTTAGGCTGGGGGGTCAAATTTTACACCCCTCAGATAGGGTCCGCAACTTAGGAGTCCTCCTGGATCCACAGCTGACTTTTGATCACCAGTTGTCGGCTGTGACCAGGGGGGCATTTGCCCAGGTTCGCCTGGTCCGCCAGTTGCGGCCCTACTTAGATCGGGGGGCTCTCACGACAGTCACTCGAGCCCTTGTGATCTCTAGACTGGAATACTGCAATGGGCTCTACATGGGGTTGCCCCTGAAGTGCATCCGGCGACTACAGTTAGTCCAAAATGCAGCCGCGCGAGTGATAGTGGGCGCACCACGGTTCGCCCACGTTACACCTGTCCTCCGCGAGCTGCACTGGCTACCTGTTGGTCTCCGGGTGCGCTTCAGGATACTGATGACCACCTTTAAAGCACTCCATGGTAGTGGATCTGGGTACTTGAGAGACCGCCTTCTGCCGATTACCTCCCTAAACCGACCAATTAGATCTCACAGACTGGGCCTCCTCCGAATTCCATCTGCCAGTCAATACCGACTGGCGACCACGCGGAGGAGAGCCTTTTCTGTTGCTGCTCCAACCCTATGGAACGAGCTCCCCATGGAGATCCGCACCCTCACCACTATCCGGACCTTCCGCACAGCCCTCAAGATCTGGCTCTCCCAGCAGGCCTGGGGATAGGTTTCTAATTACCCGCCCGAGTGTTTGACTGTTGAATGAAAGTTGGGTTTTTTATTACTTTTCTGTTGTTCACATATTGTTTCGTTTTTGACCTTGCACCTCCCCTCCCTTGTCGTTGTAAGCCGCCCTGAGTCCCCTCAGGGAAAAGGGCGGCATATAAATCCCAATAAATGAAAATGAAATGAAAAATGACTTCCGGGTCCACCGGTCGAACCTTCTCTCACTGGATCGGTAAATTTCACCATCCGGTTCTCCCGATCCAGTGCGAACCGGCAGAAACCCACCACTGCTCCAGACCTATCATTTTTGTTGTTTTTCTTTGTACTCAGTCTAGGGCCTCAACATCTTTTTAAAATCCTGGTTAGCAGAACTGGATGCAGTACGCCAAGTGTGTTCTCACCAGTGTAGTATAAAATGGTACTATCACTTTCCATGATCTTGATCCTAGCCCTCTGTTGATACAGCCTAGAACTATGTCGCTTTTTTTCTACAGCTGCAGCACACTGCTTAATTATACATAAGAGGTGATCTACTAGATCCTCTCACAGTTATTATTATAAGCCAGGTACTTCCTATTGTGTTCTTATGCATTTTGTTTTTCCTGCCTATGTTTTCTCAGAGCTCTGCTCTGCTGGCTGGAGAATTCTGGGAGTTGAAGTCCACAAGTCTTAAAGTTGCCAAGTTTGGGAACCACTGATCTAGATTATAAAGTTGTGGAAGAACACTAGGCCCAAGAAAGAACCTTAAGGTACCTCATTGTATACTTCTCTCTGTATAAATATATCTTCATTTATTGTGGCTGGTCGGCCAACTGTGAACACATTTGGTGGTGGTACACATTGTTCTAGCTTATCGAGAAAAAGTTTGTGGTCTACTTTGTCAAATGCTTTATTGAAGTCCAAGTATTCTCTATCCACAGCATTTCCCTGATCCACTAATTTAGTCACTTTATCAAAGAAGACAATAAGGCTTGTGATGCCTCTTGTGTCAGTGAAAGAAAGCTAAATTCATCTACCAAAGCACATGATGCTCTAAGGACAGAGAAATCTGGAGCAGAATCCTCCTGTGGATGTGTTCTTGGTTAAAACAGCATTCTAGGATATTGTGAGAAAAAGAAAAGAAAAACCCCTCAACAATCAGTGCTCGTAAGGATACACACATTTTTATTAGTTGCAGCAAATCAACTTCACTTTTAGAATTATTTTAATTAAAAGACGGAGGGAAACATTGTTAATAAAATACATTGTCCTCACACTGTAACTGTGCCCTTCTTATGGCTATCTGTCCAAGCTGCAATCCCAGTTTACTAGTTCCTTTTCTTTCTAAATCTGAAACTTCCCTCTTTACCATACAAGTTCACTTCTGCTTGACTGATTAAATCTGATGGACTTGCAGCCCAGTGTCTTACCAACACAGGTCAAATAGCCTCTTTTCAACAGATGAATCAAAGCATCTAAAAGCATTGATTCCTGATAAGATAGCAGTTCTTATATCATGGCATACTATAGAACTGTCTAAAGAAATGACTTCATAGGATCAATACTCTGAAACAGATGCAAGATTTGAACCAAGGCATTGTGCAGTCAGAGGGGGGAGAAACACATTGTCAAAGTTCTTATTGCTGTTTCTGCAATTTAAAGAAAGCATCTCAGATGTACTTAACTGGCTCAGGGAAATTAAAGGACCCAAACAGCTGTAAAAATGCAGTTTTGAACTCTCCAAACTCTTCATTATTACATGACCTCCTTTTATCTTTAGTGACCAAAATTATCCTCACAAGCACTTAATTGTTGAAGCCTGTACTCAAGAGAGCATGCAGAGCTGAGGGCACACACTGTTACCATTAAAAATAGAAGGCTTAATGGTCAACTAATATTAATAAAACTGTTTACCTTATATCTAGATGTAGGAGACATTCAATCACTTCATTACAATACTTTAGAGCTGCATCTAAATTAGGGTTATTGTTGCTGGGCTGCAAAACTCTGGATAAGCACTAAATAATGTTAGTTTTCAATATTTCTTTTATGTCTTTTAGGGGTCATTTGAGGTTTTAGAAGATCTAATCTATTTTTTTTATCCCAAATTGTTTGAAGTCTTTGCTTGAAATTTTGGGACCTGAACAACAGAATTTTGATTTATGTCCAAGATTTAGCTGGAAAACAGGCTGCCTTTATCTTTGAATTTTGTCCAGAGAAAACTTCTCTATATAGAGGGAAAAGGAAGAATATGAAATGTCAATTTACCCAGCCCAGAATTTTTTGCGTGGAATTCTTCATCCAGAAATTGTAATACCAACTTCTGTGGTAAATTTGGGGGGCGGGTGTCCCAGGCTCCATCAATTAATCCAAACAGGAGATTAATCAGGAGATTAAATTTTTTATAGCTGAGCTTTCTACTATTTAATAGTTTCCATTGAATAAGAAATACCTGAAATTAAATATGTTACAAATAATAAGGAAAAAGAAAGAAAAATCTATTATATCACATCTACTCTTATTATACCTTATGAATTACTTCCAATATTCAGTTTCAGGTTTTTTTCTCTTTTATAACATGAAGTCACTACAAAACATATTATGAATCCAGCCAATTTTCTAGTATGATGTTTCTCTTTTGAATCTCATGTTCATATACAGACAGACAACACACCTATCACGCATGAATGCTCCTCTCAGATTGAAACGTCTGCTAGAAGGTGAATAGGTCTGCTTACTGTCAAACTAAATACACTACATGACTTCAGAAATTGCTTCTGCCTTGTAATCTCCTGTCAGCAGGAGTAATCAGCAGTGAAACTGCAGGAAAGAAGGTAGTGCTTAAGCCACCTGCAGCTTGAAATGGTATTGCTCATATGTGCATTTTGCTCATATATACATTTTGCAGACCTCTTCAAACTCATATTTGTGACGATATCTGCATTAGAAAATTTGGAAAGAGAGATCATCTCAGAAGTACCGTATTTTCACGACCATAAGCCGCACTAAAAATCCTAAATTTTGATCCAAAATCGGCAGTGCGGCTTATAACCCGGTGCGCTTTATATGTGGAAAAAGATCTCCCAGCTGCTTTGCTCCTCGCGACTGCAATAGATGTCCAGAAGCGGCCCCTGGGGCCAATGGGGACCGGACCCCCAGCTCGACAGCCCCTGTCGCCTCTGGACGTCCACTGCAGCTGTGAGGACCCGAGGAGAGCGCGGAGAAGAGCGCGCGACGGCCCCCGGCGCTCCGGAAAGCGGGAGAGGCGCGCGGCCCGGCCTCTCCTCCCTGGACGCCGCAGCAGCAGCCCCAAGCGCACCGATCCCCGCGCCCTTCGCATCGGGGCATGCTCTTGCAGCACGCCCCGATGCGAAAAACACAGAGATCGGGCGACGTCCAGGGAGGAGAAATCAAACCGCGTGCCTCTCCCGCCTCCCGGAGCGCCAAGAACCGTCGCGCGCTCCCCTCCACACTCTCCTCGGCTCCCCACAACCGCAACAGACGTCCAGGGCCACCGAGCCGGAAATCCAATCCCCACCAGCCCCAAAAGCCGCTTCTGGACATCTGTGGCTCCCGGCGCTCCAGGAAGCACCGAAAGCAGCTGGGAGAGGCACGCGGCCCGGCCTCCCCTCCCTGGACGCCGCAGCAGCAGCCCCAAACTCACCAATCCCAGTGCCTTTCGCATCGGGGCGCGCTGCAAGAGCATGCCCCGATGCGAAAAACACAGAGATCGGTGAGCCCGGGGCCGCCGCTACGACGTCCAGGGAGGAGAAACCAAGCCGCGCGCCCCTCCCAGCCGCCCTCGGCGCCCCCCGGAGCGCCAAGAACCCTCGTGCCGCTCCTCGCGATGTCCAGAAGCGTCGGGAAATGTGCGGCTTATAACCCGGTGCGCTTTATATGTGGAAAAAGTTAAAAAAATTAACGTTAATTGATACTGCGGCTTTTAATCCGGTGCGGCTTTTGGTCGTGAAAATACGGTAATTGTTTTATAATCTACGTATTAAATTGGAGCAATGCACGGTTTGATGCAAGCCAACCCAACAATGCAAAGCAAACACAATAACATTCCTATTACCATTGGCTTTTTCCTATCTAAACAAAGTGAGTCATTGGAATGCTTATTTTTTTGTTTGTTTCTCTGTATTTTTTTTAGAAATACAATACTAGTACAATAAGACCTTTACCGATCAGTCTTTTTGTCTTGAATTACTGACTAAAAAGGGGAAAGAACTAGCAGTGCTGACATGAACTTGCTGCAGCATACTCCAGTGACAATTAACTGGAAAATGCATTGCAAAAGTCACTCTGATCTGATTATACAGTTTAAATCTTTGATATTCAACTATATAATGAGATCATAGTGACTTTTGCTATGCTTAAAAATCCCCTGTTGTCATGTTTACTTTTTACTAATACATCTGAAAATATGAATGAATCATAATTACTAGTTATTAAACTTCTGGAAAAAAATAAATATGATCAAGCGATGTAATTAGAAATCCTTTCCTAATTACCGAAATGGTTATTAAAGAATCAAAGCAGGAGAATTAGATGCCTCATGTCATATGTAAAATCGAAGTCTGGGGATATCTAACACATTTGTTCAATGTTTTCTTGAACAATTGCAGCATTTCCAGATTTTGTGGCATGCACACAGAAGATCTGTGCATTTCATTTTAACAAAGCTGCTCTCAGGGCTGTGGGAATAATTGCAGAGACCTGCTCCCACAGGATGTGCCATAGTGTACACGAAACAATGAAAGTGCATGGGAATGTGGAAAACAGGATAAATGACTCATAAAAGTAACTGGCCATAGGCAGCTCTGGCCCTAAGTGATAACATTTATGCTAATGAGTGTAATAAGAATAAGAATAAAAGGGGGTTTTAGAGTCTGTTCTGAACTCTCATCCCGAGATACCTTGACTGCGTGTCTTATTCCTCATGAGAGACCACCACAAGGGCAGAAAATGATTAGTGCCACCGGTTTCAGAGCCACACTTGGATGTTCATGACATACTGAAGACTAAAGTCAAAAAGTGTGTATGGCAAGAAACTGGGTGTTCAGGTTCCCTGGGTTATGGTTAAGTTGATACCACCTCCCACTGCAAAGAGGAAGAACCTGTTAGATCAGTCCATGCCCAATGACAGATTGACCCAGATGCTGCCTTTACAAGACCCCATCTTTGATGTCAGCCCAACATCCCCTTTTCCTCCCATGAGAACATCTTCCTATGAAAAACAAGAAGTTTGTTTGGTGTTGAGGTGGAACTGTGACCAGGGAGTCATCATTGATATGTATTTTACAGATCATACAAGAGTTGCAGTGACACAGTGGTTAGAATGCAGTACTGCCAGCTAGTTCTCCTGTCTGTTGGCTGCCTGCAGTTTGGCAATTCGATTCTCACCAGGCTCAAGGTTGACTCAGCCTTCCATCCTTCCAAGATGGGTAAAATGAGAACCCAGATTTTGGGGGGCAATATGCTGACTCTGTAAACCTGCTTAGAGAGGGCTGTAAAAGCACTGGGAAGCTGTATATAAGTCTAAGTGTGAATGCTAGTGCTACATGATTGGTATGTGTTTTACTGTAGATAAAAAACCTCAAGCTTCTCTCTATGATATGAAAGCAACTCATTCTATCATTTATTTTTCTACTATCCACATAGCATTGTAAGAAATATCAATATAAATATGCAAAACAAAGTGCTGTAAATTACAAAATTGCTATACCTGTAACCTATAACATTGACTTTCTAAAGCTTTTATTACTGTAGCAAGATTAAATTTGAATCCACAAATGTTGATTTAAAATGTTGATTGATAGCAGCTTAGATTTGAAAACATACTGGAGTGTTTTTGTGCTGGTATACTTTTATAACAGCAAATGGAATTATGTCTTTTCCATATGATCTTGGAGAGGACAAAAATGAGGAACAAAGCAAGTGTATAGGCTTTAAACATACCATATCTTTACTCTCCTGTTTTGATATTTCTAGTCTTCTTTCTACCCAATATTTGTTCTCCTTTTTCTATTTCTGGACACACTCCAGGTTTATTCTGATCTGCCCCATTCAGAATACTGTTTCAAGTTTCTTTTAGTCTTTCTTTTAGTTTTTCTTTCCCACCTATGACAGTTTTCATCATCAGAGCCCTCACTTTTGCTGAGTCAAAAAAGATTCCAATAGAGGACCATGAATATCAGAACTCTCAATTACCACTATATTAGTGGTAATTATGCTATAACAATAGTGCTATAAACTGTTAAGGGTCTGTGGATGATCAAACTAAATTCTAACAAATAACAGAAAACAGAATAACAAAGTTGGAAGGGACCTCGGAGGTCTTATAGTCCAACCCTCTCCTTAGACAGGAAACTCTACAGCACCTCAGACAAATGGATATCCACTATCTTCTTAAAACCTTCCAGTGTTGGGGCATTCACAACTTCTGGAGGCAACTTGTTCCACTGATTAATTGCTCAAACCGTCAGGAAATTTCTCCTTAGGTCTAGGTTGCTTCTCTCCTTGATTAGTTTCCACCCATTGCTTCTTGTCCTACCCTCAGGTGCTTTGGAGATCAGCTTGATTCCCTCTTCTTTGTGGCAACCCCTGAGATATTGGAACACTGCAATCATGTCTCCCCTAGTCCTTCTTTGCATTAAATTAGACCTTCTAGTTCCTGCAGCCATTCTTCATAAGTAATATTATGAAACTACAGCATTGGATTTCCTCTAAATGATTACTCAAATATTTCTGAACCTATAACAAGACATCTATGGCAGGTTTGCAGTAGGACTGACACTCGCCTCCATTTTGATAGCTAATTCTATTTCTTCATATTGGCCCACATATTGATTCAGACTGTCCATCTAGAATTGATTATAAGGGGTTCCACCACAAAACCGCGATGCCCTTATCCGCGCCGACATAAGTGCGGAGGCAAATCCGCGGCGTCCGAAGCGCTAATAAAAAAACGACCCTACCGCCGCGACAACAGCGCGGTGACAGAAGGGCATTCTACATGCTTCATTCTTTGCCTCCAAAGGTAGCCCTCCTCCTCCAGCTGACAGCGGCAGCGGGCACGGGGCAAAGCGGGCTGCCCAGCAGCAGCAGCCCGCGGGAAGGGTCCAGCACAGCCGCGGGGGGCATCAGGAAGCGGAGGAGGACGCGGCAGCGGCGGCGGCTGAGGCTCTCCCGAGCCGGCGAAGCGGGCTTGCCCGGCGGAGGCAGGCTGCCCTCTTCTTCCTCAACAACATCTCCTTGGACGGGCGGCCTCCGCCGCCGGCGCCTCTCCCGGAGGAAGAGGCAGGGCGGGCGGCGGCGGCGGCTGAGGCTCTTCCGGGGCCGGCGAAGCGGGCTTGCCCGGTGGTGGCGGCTGCCCATCCAAGGAGATGTTGTTGAGGAAGAAGAGGGCGGCCTGCCTCTGCCAGGCAAGCCCGCTTCGCCGGCCCCGGGAGAGCCTCAGCCGCTGCCGCTGCTGCGTCCTCCTCCGCCACCAGCGTCGGCGGCCCTGCTCGGGCCCCCCGCGGGCTTCCTGCTGCCCCCCGCGGCTGAGCTGGACCCTTCCCGCGGGCTGCTGCTGCTGGGCAGCCCGCTTTGCCCCGTGCCCGCTGCCGCTGTCAGCTGGAAGAGGAGGGCTACCTTTGGAGGCAAAGAACGAAGCATGTAGAACGCCCTTCTGTCACCGCGCTGTTGTCCCCGCGGTGATGACGCGCGATGATGACGTCGCGACTTTAGTGACGCGATTTAATCTCCGCTATTTTGCGTAGCGCGGTTTTGTCGTGCCACGTTATAAGGCACTAGATTGACCTGACCCACCCCCATTGCCCTCGTTGCAAGATATTATCCTGGACTTTTTCAATCACAATGTATCTCTGTCCTATTTTATCTGTGAATAAGAAAACTTTTGAGTCAAACAAATCCTGCGGCATACTGCAGCCTTATGCTTCAAGGTATAGTCTTTGCATTGAAGAGTAATTTTGCTTTGTCTCACCTCCTGCTTCCTGGTTCATATTGTAACAACATGCTTGATTCTTAATATATGCACAGATTTGCACATTGTCAAGGTAACCAAGCTCAATCTTGGTTGTGTTTGAAAGTAGATTGATTGGAAGATGAAAAGTCTGAATGTTTAAAAAGAGTCCTCAACTTGATAGCATTCCCAGATATACAACATGATCATGACCTCTGTAGAAATAGAAAAACTACCAATCTCCCAGTGTGTGTGTGTTTGTGTGTGTTTAATTCACTTTTTGTTTCTTTGTCATTCAGAAAGTTCAAAACAAACTTGCAACTGGCTGGAAAATCTACACGTTGACACTGAGTTGAAGAATTCTGACACAATAGATTTACAGGCATTAAAGCAGGGTTTTCTAACATTTGCTTTAGGTATTGCAGAATAAGTCTGGAGCTTTTTCATGCTACACAGATATTCGGGCTCTGACCTCTCTCTTTTCCTC
This sequence comes from Thamnophis sirtalis, assembly GCF_051295495.1. Classification (NCBI taxonomy): domain Eukaryota; kingdom Metazoa; phylum Chordata; class Lepidosauria; order Squamata; family Natricidae; genus Thamnophis; species Thamnophis sirtalis. The sequence goes on from NW_028261391.1 coordinate 51,920,141, forward strand.
TTACTTTCCTATCTTTGTATCTTTAGGGTTTTGGTTTTGCAACATTATTTGTAAGACCATTTTGACTCTTGTGTATGTACAGCCCCTCTCTGCTGTTCCACAAAGCAGCTCTTGCTTCTAACCAATCCTGGGGGGAAAAACAATCCTGAATGTGCTATAAGAATGCAATGAATTTTTTAAAGTATTTGCCCCTTTTTCAAAGTCTGGGAGAAAAGTCAGTGTACTGTAATGTTGTAAACCCATGTTCAGGACTACCACCAGTCATGTGGTAGCCCATGTTTTTCCAATCATTGTCTCTCAATCCAACCTACAGAAAAAAATGGAAAAAGGGAATGCTATGTATATGCACTTCAACCTTCTGAGGAATGTATAGATATAAACCGAACAAATAAATAGAAAGCCATTCAAAGGCTGTCAGAGGTCTCCTTCTTACAGAAGTCATCATATTATACAAATTGCCAGTCATTGCCAGTGTGCAAGAGTATGATATATATATTTCCTTAACACATGTTCCTCATTACTGCTTACTGCCATTAGCAGCTCATTGATTCCCTTGGAGGAGAAGACACTGTATAGCCCATCGCTTCCAACCAAAAATTAATTTTAAAAAAAATGAATAGAGGAGTCCTGTCAAAAGCTTTCAAACAGTCTTTGTTTCCAAATATGCTTTAAGCACTACAGAAAATAACAAATCCTATGTACAAGTATGAGCCTTTCTGGGAGAAAATATTACGGCTTTTCATCTTGCTTTGTCTCATTTGTTCCTCAGATTTTAGACTTGTCTCTTGTTACAAGGACTCACCCATCATACTTGGACTGTTTTTTAAATTGATGTTTTCCTTGGAAATTGCCGGCAAACACTTTTTCGTGTTTGCTACTTAAGAAAGAAAGATGTAGCATATCCATACTGTAAAAAATAAAAATAGGAAAATCCCAGCATAATTTTAAAAAGCATCTTCCAAGGTCTTCATTGTTTAGAAAGACATTTTTCAATGAACACTTGTACTTTCAAACAACTCCCTTCTTGGTGAAAGCTCAGATCACCATGAAATTTTCAATTAAGTTATCAGTCATTTTCAGGATTTTGTCATGTTGGACCCCACTATTACTGATTCCATTAATCTCTTGACAGTTAAATCCAGGCAAGTAATATTCTAGGCCTATGTTGTCATATCAAAGACTGGGCAGGAAAAACTGATTGATTCCACTAATATCCATCTATAAATACTAGTTAACATAGCTGGAGAGAACAAATTCTCTGGTCATAAATACCTGAAATTTATTAGATAATCCAGATGCCTGGAGATCAACTATGTATCAAATTTGTCAGATAATTAAATGGACAGAATCTTGAGCATATCAACTGTATTATTCCTTTTGTTACAGCAAAACCAAAACAAATTTACATTTATTTTATCTTCAGTTCCCTGAATCTTAGCAGGGCTGAGCAGATTGTTGCATAGTCTTGGAGGAACAATCAGAATCCAGGATTCACTTTATGGATTCCAAAATCCCAGTTGATTTGGTAAATTCGATTGGCCTAATTATTGTGCATGTCAGGGCCTTGGATAAATAAAGTTAATATTGTTTAATGCATCTCAATGTTTCCTAAGTGAGCAATTTGCTTGCACCATTGGGATAGGGAGCACTAGTTTTATTATTTATTATTTATTAGTGGTATTTTAAAAGTGTCAGCATAAACTTGAGAAGCAGCAACTTTGTTATTCAAGTGGAAACTTTAAAATGATATCTAGTTTGAGATGTTGCTCTCAGGTGCCTACACACTCTGAAGCATGTTTACTAAACAATTTTTGAAGTATGCACATCCCTACTACTACTGAAATGTACCATTGGTTTTGCATTCTGCTGTTTTTATGAATTAATAGGAGGAGAAGCATTTCAGGCATGTAAGCCCAGTCACCATACAAAGAATTCTTCCATAGTTTTTGGCATATGGACCAAGATAATCATATAAGAACCATGGTGGCACAGTGGTTAGAATTTAATACTGCATGCTAAGTCACTGCCCAATCCAGGAGTTTAATCTTGACTGGCTCAAGGTTGACTCAGCCTTCCATTCTTCTGAGGTCAGTAAAATGAGGACTCAGATTATTGGGGCAATATGCTGACTCTGTAAACCATTTAGAGGGGTCTGGAAAGCACTTTGAAGTGGTATCTAAGTCTAAGTGCTATTGCTTTAAGAGATAAAATCCAAATAGACAGTGCTGTGAACATAACATAAACAAAGAAGGTAAAATGCTAGTATTTTGAAGGACCCAGATATCATCATGGATCAAGCATCATAAAAACGTAGAGTTGAAAGAGACTAAGAAGTCATAAAGCCCAACTCCCTATACACTGCGGAATCCACTACACCATCACTGCAATATGACTGTCCATCATCTTTAAATATGTATTTGGATAATGAGAGAAAAAGAAAATACTGAAGGGTTTCTAACCTCTTAAAATTTTTATCTTTCAACCATCCATTTAAACATCTTGCTGGAACCTGGATTTCTGATATTTCTGGTAACAATTTTAATATTCTTTTAGAACATATAAAAATCAGACTTGTTTCTGAGACCAAAATCTTTATCAAAGAAAGGGAAAATGGAAAGATGTTTGCATCTGTGTGTATGTATGCCATCTTGCTTTGGACAAAGAAATGACATTCTGGATAAGGAACTCATTATTCATTATGACAGTTGACAAATTTTTCATTTGGCTTGCCATATACCATACAGAATAAAGAGAAAAAACACACTGCAGGCCAAATGCAGCAGTACCCTCCTGAAAAATGAACTCAACTTAACTTTAACTATGTTTATAATTATGTAACTCATTTTCAGGTGTAAATAATTCAGTGGGGCTGAAAGGCACGATTCAGGAGTGAGAGACATGTCCTTTTGCTCCTCCTAATCATAAGATATGAGTCCATTAACCTTTGCAAACAGATATGGAAGGGAGAATCTCCCTCTGGGGCAAACACGCTTGCCCTTCATTTCTATCTGACATTTGTTTTATTTTTAATCTAGGCATTTGTCTAATTAAAGAGATCGATTGGCAGCTTAATTTTCATATAAACTCTTTAACATCAGTGGGACTGCGTTCTGCAAACCAAAGTAAGATTTATTAAGGCAATAAAGCAGGCACTTCATAAAAATGTTAATGCATAGTCTGTGGCATCTTTTACATGGGTGGGAGCCGGAAAGTGGCTAAGGAAATCTCTTAAATGGAAATAATAATAATGAAGCCCTATAGGATGCTCAAAGACTTTGCTGGCCTTGCAGCTTTGTATATGTCTGCTTCCCCTTTTCTCTTGAGAATTCAATAAGATTTCAAATTATGTGCCAGCTTTGCACCTTTTTATGAAAAGAGTGCAGTGGTACAAATTAATTAACTCATTTGCAAAGGCCTCAATGATGACAAAGAAGAAACCAGATTAGATTCTCTCTCTTGTGCCGTATCATCTGTTTACAGCAATATATTAAATCAAAACCCAAAAAACTAAAGCATATTTTTGTCTGTGCTGCAGAAACAGCAAGAAAGCTTTAATTGACCCCCTCAAGAAGCATACAAAAGACTTTTAATAGAAATATTATGCCTTTTACACAGCAATATGGTGGTCACTTCTAAACTTGAGTAAAACATCTTATTTTATTTTATTTATTTATTTAATTAGTTTGTATGCCACCCACTCTCAAATAGACTCAGGGCAGCTTACAGGTAAAAAAGGGAGGGGGTGACATACAAAAAATAAAAAACAACATTAAAAATTCAACAACATTCATAACTTAGGATGAGGCTGGATGCATCAACAGCCCCAGGCCTGCCGGAACAGCCAGGTCTTAGTCGCTTTGCGGAAGGCCGGAAGGGTAGTAGGGTCCGAATCTCAACGGGAAGATCGTTCCATAGGGCCGGAGCAACAACAGAGAAGGCCCTCCCCCGGGGAGTCACCAGCCGACATTGACTGGCAGATGGAATCCGGAGGAGGCCTAGTCTGTGCGATCTTATAGGTCTCTGGGAGGTGACTGGCAGGAGGCGGTCTCTCAGGTAGCCAGGTCCGAGATACCATGTAGGGCTTTAAAAGTAATGACTAGCACCTTGAACCAATGGGAAGCCAGTGCAGCTTGTGGAGGATAGGTGTAATGTGGGTGTATATAGGTACACCCACAATCGCTCGCGTGGCTGCATTCTGGACTAACTGAAGTCTTCGAACACTCCTCAGGGCAGCCCCATGTAGAGCGTGTTACGGTCCAGATAGGGTCGCAATTGGTGCACCAAGCGAACCTGGGCAAAGGCCCCCCTGGTCAAAGCCGACAAGTGATGTTCTAGTGTCAGCTGCGGATCCAGGAGGACCCCCAAATTGCGAACCCTCTCTGAGGGGCGTATAATTTCACCCCCCAGGCTAAGAGATGGAATAGCTGGACCATCCATGGGAGAGGAAATCAATAGCCACTCGGTCTTGTCGGGATTGAGTGCAAGCTTGTTCATTCCCATTCAGACCCTAACAGCCTCCAGGCACTGGCACATCACTTCTACCACTTCACTGAGTTGGCACGGGGTGGACAGATACAACTGTGTATCGTCCGCGTATTGGTGGTATTTAATCCCGTGCCGGCGTATGATCTCACCCAGCGGCTTCATGTAGATGTTAAATAGGAAGGGAGACAGGACCGAACCCTGCGGCACCCCATAATTGAGGGGCCTAGGGGTCAATCTCTGCCCTCCAACCCACACCGATTGCGACCTGTCCGAGAGGTACTCTGTCCTTGTTCTTACCTACGTCCTTAGTAAATAGTATTACAATATCTTGTTGCACCTCATGAGTTGCATTCATCCATGTTTATGAAAAAAGATGTTTTATTGCCAAAGAAAATTTCTAAATCCAAAGGCTTTTGTGAAATCACGCTAATGTATTCTGAGCCTCTTCTGTGTGATTAAATAACTTATACTGACTATGGCCTCAAAACAGAAAAATGTGTTGCAGTTCCCCTTTCACACTAATATTTTAATCTTACAATCTGTATGCTATTGTGCCTTTGCCTGATTTTCAGGAGGACTAGGTAAAATGGAGAGGCTAAACCAGTGCTTTTAAAACTTGATAACTTGAAGAAGTGTGGACTTCAATTCAAACACATGATGGTTTGGAAATTCTGGATCCGAAGTTCACACTTCTTAAAGTTGCCAAGTTTGAAAAAACACAGCTTTATAGGAATGTTTTAATTAAGTAAGAGCCAAGGTGGCGCAGTGGTTAAATGCAGCACTGCAGGCTACTGCTAGATCAGCAGGTCAGCGGTTCAAATCTCACCGGCTCAGGGTTGACTCAGCCTTCCATCCTTCCGAGATGGGTAAAATGAGGACCCAGATTGTTGGGGGCAATATGCTGACTCTCTGTAAACCGCTTAGAGAGGCCTGAAAGGCCTATGAAGCGGTATATAAGTCTACTACTGCTATTAACAGATATTACAATATATTCATTTTTTAAAGATTGTTTTAATCCTACCTTTATTGTTTTTATAAATAACTCAAAGCAGCAAACATTCTTAATACTTTTTCCTCATCCTATTTTCCCCACAACAGCAACCCTGTGAAGTGAATTGGGCTGAGGGACAATGACTGGCCCAAATTCACCAACTGGCTTTCATGGCTAAAGTGGGACTAGAATTCCCAGTCTGCACTACACGAAACTGTATCGCCCAAATATTAAAGAGGATAGTCCATGAAATTAATACCGGTATTATATCTTCCCCAATTTCCTTCGAAGGAAAAAAACACCACCAACGAAGTTTCTCTTCTACAATGATAAGGATTATAATGATAGCAAATTTGCTACAGCTTTATGCTTAAGGCAAAATTCATTCATTCTCTTAGAAAGAGATACTAATTATAACTGCTTATATCTAGTTGCTTATATCTGGTTTCAATCCCTATACGTTTGCAGAATTTCTTCAGAAAGAATCTTTCTGAGTTTCTTATAAAAAATGGAACATACTCTCATATAGCATTATAATTTGCCATAAATGTTAGGAAGGATAGGTCATGGACCATTACTGTTTGATGATGAATCTTTCCTACTTTATGAGTTATGTTTTATTTTTTCTATTTCCCCCCCCCCATGTCATTCCATTGATGTCCTTAAAATCACACAGAAACCAACAGCGGATGAATCAATTCTCCTGCCCTTTCAGTTCAATCATCTTTTATCCCACAGACAGCTATACTTATCTCTTAAAAAACACATTTCTCCACACTTATCTTCATCAACATACCTGCCTTCAGTCAGTGAAAGATTGTAACAAAACTATTTAAAGCTAATGCAGAGTGGTGACAATTCTGCAGCTGAGGTCACAGAAGATGAAAGAATTAATACCAAGATTGCATCAAAGATTTGCCAAGATTTTTTTTAAAAAAATGCTTTTTAACCATGAGCCAAAAGAAAGCAAAAGCCAAAAACAGCAAAGCCCTGCTATGAAATTGATGATCCTCTTCATAATGTCTTGGTTGTATCACCAAATGTGTTAATTGTCAAGGATGAATGAGTTGTTTTTAGAATCCATGGTTTGTTTTATTGATTTATTTGCTAAACAAATTTATATGGCTGCACAACTCATGCACAGAGACTTAAACATCCACAACATAAAACTCATAAAACCCCACTTCCCTTCACCACCACTTCCTTTGTAATATTGGAGACAAATTTATCAACAAAATCCCAAGGAAATGCTTAAGAAGAGACATTCATTGGACTTTCATCAAATCAAATTTTCTATGTGTCAATGGACCATTACCACATATCCAAATAAAGCTTCATCTGGAGCAGTCATATCAAAGTATCTTTCTATGCAGTTGGTCAGCTACCTATCCAGTCTAAACAGAAATCAACTAATATAATTGTGTAACAAAAAACAGTTATTAATGGTAGTTGGCTTAGGAAATAGAATGCCGACTATTACTTAGTTCTGATCCTACTATTACATTGAAGAAGGAGCCTTGAGGAATGGATTGGATGTAGCAAATTAGAGTCAACAATCCCTCAGCATTTCTTCCCAATCTGCCATCCAGAGTACCTAATTCATTGCAGCAGCTTGTCACCACTTTGGCTACTGGATGTCCTCAAAATGATATCTCATGACCCGCGTCATCCATGCCAGGTACACGCATTTGATTAGGAAACTTTTAGGATCCTTTCACAAAGTAAAATTGTTTTATAAAATAATGAATACATTTAACTTAAAGCCATGATAAGCAGATTCAATTTTATTCTGATAGACTTTGTGGTCGTCTAATTTAAAGCCGTTTAAAATGTTTTAGCATGTACAATTGTAAAATGCAAAGGGCAGAATATTCTTTCTTTCTAATTTTTTAATTTAAAAAATCATTGTTTTTTTAATTAGGTTGCCTTCTGAAGCAACACTCTTCCTAATACAAAAATAGACATAAAACTGTTCAATTAAGTTTAAAATTCTAGTTTTAAACTATTGGTCTTAGCATTTAAGTGGTTTATGCATCATATAAAGTAATATATTCTAACTGTGGTGAACAACTGACATGACACATTTACCCCAGGCTGAAAAAGATAACAAGAATCTGGACTTGTATGAATCGCAAATCTTATGACATGATAATAAATTTCAGCTTTTGGTATTTTAAAAAATGAAAGTAGAAACAGATGTATAGCAAAAACAAAGCAAAAAATGAGGCTCTTCCTCTTTCTGAAATAAAGCATGCTTTTCCTTCTTTTTCCTTTATCCTATTTTGCAATAAAACAAAATAGAGGTGATACCACCAAATGAAATTATAGTCATGGATAAAATGTTTTTCAATAGTGATGATCACAACTGTGAGCAATCCTGAATAGCACTGTCTTCCAACTTAGATACTTTTCAGTGCCAAGTAAATGATGGGTGGAAAATGTAAAGGATCTACTAAACTTTAAATAATACAAGGTTATTGCAATATATAATAAATCATAGCAGAACATTTCATTTTTACTTTTAACAATTATTATATTTAGCTTATTCTAATCATTGTTATGGGTCCACAGAATAATATTTCTTTTCTATGAACCTTTATGAGTCATTTGACATACCCCTTTCTCTTTTATGGGTCTACATGAGCTGTTTTTCCAGATAACTGTCTAAATTTTATTTCATTTTAGAGCTGAAAGTCACTTCACCTCTTTGCCCAATTAAGCTGATAAGTTGCCATCAGAATAAACTTAAGATCAGTTTTCTGGCCAAAATTTTCATTTGTTTCCTTGGCTTACATTGCAAAATCTTCTATCTATTGGACACTCTCATTTTTTAAAGGGAAAATATATTCACTTAAGAAAATAAGTTGCTCAGGACCACAGAACAAAATGATAGATAAAATGCCAGTGGAATGTTATTGATATTGTTTGTGATTTTTAGGTACAAAATAACTCTGCTTCTTTAAAGATACTGTTGGAATATAATAAAAACACATAATAGAAAGGATGAGATTTGTGCAGGTATTGCTGCTGTAATATAGTAGTCCTCCAAATTATTCAACTGAATGTTTTTAAAGAAAAGTTTTAACTGTTTGAGTTCTATTCTTGCAATGCTTGCAGTAATTTTCTGATAAACAGAAGGACAAAAAGGCAAGTATATATATTTTAAAAAAGAACAAGAGACACATAACTAAAACAGAATACCAGCAAGTAACCAGAATCTGCAAAGACTGAGTCAATAAAGTTAATACTCAGAATGAACTCAAACTTGTCAAATATAATTTTACATTTTTCTTTCACCATGTAAAAAACAAGAAAAAAGTCAAGGAAACTATTGGTCCACTAATGGGAGAAGATGGTAAGAAGATGAACAGTAGCAGAATTTCCATGGAGAAAGCAAAATTGCTTGGTTCATTCTTTGCATCTGTCTTTATGCAAAAAAATAATAATAATAGTCCAATATATAAAAAACATTATTGTAAAAAGTAGAATAGGAATAATTTTAGTCAAGTCAAAATAGTCAAAAAATAGTACAAAACCCTTTATGGTGCCAAATAATTTGTAGCAGCCCATATCCATACCACAGGAAGCCCAACCACTTTGATCATGCCAGGTGACTCAGCTGGCCTTCCCTATTTTTGGGAAAGTTGGGTGGAGAAGGACAATGACCAAAAGAGGGGGGAAAGGTTTTCTGTGATACTAGTTCTCCTACTACAGTTTGTCTCCAAAATTATCTGATTTGTGGGAAAAGTTTAAAATATAGCTTATCTGGAAGGCTTTTGGAACCTGACTTGTATTATTACATTTTGTTTTTATTATGAACTATGTGTACAATCTGTTTTGATTGTGTGACAGGAGAGAGAGAGAGAGAGAGAGAGAGAGAGACTTTAGCTGAATGCCTTAAAAGCTTCTGAGAGACTCATGAGAATTATCAAGGTCACACTCCATGTCTCCCAAATAAGATAATCAATAACCATGGCAATTTTGAAATTCATTTATTTATTTATTGGGTTTTTATCTTTCCTTTATTACTTTATAAGTAACTAAAGTGGCAGGATAAAGCCAGTTAAAATGGATCTAAGTAATGTAAGTTATCCAAGTATTTTATGTCACTATTAGTTCCACATTTTATCATAAAAAAGACAGAAGCTATCTACCAAAAAGTAATTGTCCAAAACAATGGGGTCCAAGAAGATATTTTTAAAAAATGATTCCACAATATTTATTTTTGTGTCTTGGAGCGAAGGGAAGGACGCGACAAGAGTTAAGAGGAAAGTGACTTTATTCAGCTCATAGTAAACTGCGATTCAACGTGGCGTGTTTCGCGCCCTACATTTATACCCCCGGGTTTGAACGAGGAGCCAATGGGGCGTCGAGTAGCTCGGCCAATCAGGGCGAGGATTGAACCGGCTCCGCCCGGGAACCAATCAGGAAGGAGTCCTTTGTTCGCGCGCTAGTTTTCCCGCGCTAGTATTCAACACCCCTCCCCCCCCAGTCAAAGAGTTCTTTTGGGAAGGGCAAACATAGTCTTGTAGGTAGGCGGGGCGGTGGCGTTCTCGCCCTGACCTTCGTGGCTCCCCGGCGGTCGTTGACGGGGGGGAACCCGCTGGCGGAGGCGTGTCCGTGGTAGGGCGGTGAACCTGTGGTTCGGGCCCGCGGGAGAGAGCTGGCCCCGGGTCCCCTGTCCAATGTCCAACTGTCTGGGGTGGCGTTTCCGTGGCAACCGGAGTGTCCGGTTGCGGTTCCGTGCAGTCTGGTTGGGGTGTAGGTTCAGAGTCTCGACAAGGGCTTCGAGGAAAAGAGTAGCCGGTTGAGGCGTGCCTGTCCGGAAAGTTCGCATCGGCTTGCCTCTCGTTCCCCGGGTGGAAACGGTCTGATGGGGAAAAAATCAACGATGTTGGCTCCTGGTGTGAGCGGGTGTGCGCAGGGCTCGGGCCGTCTGTTTCCGCGGGAAGGCGACGCCTTAATTGGTCCATGTGGCGCCTCCATTGTGCTCCGTCGGCCAGGCCGACCCTGAAGGAACAGGGGCCGGTCAGAGCTGTGATGGTTGCGGGAACCCACCGTGGATCCCCGGAAAAGGAGCGGGCCCATACCAGATCCCCTAACTTAAACGCGTGGGAAGGGAGGGCCCCCAGGTTGCTCGGCAGATCCCCTGCGTAGAGTGGATGGAGCCTGTCTAGGGAGGTTCGCAATCTCCTACCCATCAAGAGCTCTGCGGGACTTTTATTCGTCGTTGGGCAGGGTATGGAGTGCTGGCTCAAGAGGTAAGCCGCCACTCTTTCTTGCCAGTCGCCCTGGCCCATGCGGCCCAAGGCTTCTTTCGCTGAGCGAACTGCGCGCTCCGCCCGGCCATTGCTAGCTGGGTGATAGGGGGCTGTGGCCGCGTGTCTGATTCCTTGCTCGGCCAGGAATTCTTGGAACGTGGTGGAGGTAAACTGGGGCCCATTATCGGAAACTATCACATCCGGTAACCCATGGGTAGCGAACATCTTACGGAGGGCCCTCACTGTACTCTCCGCTGTGGTGGAGGTCATGATCACCAGCTCCACCCACTTAGAGTAAGCATCTACCACTATCATAAAGTTTCGGCCGTGGAAAGGACCGGCGAAATCAATATGTAAACGGGACCATGGGCCTCTAGGGATTTCCCACTCGCGAGGGGCGGCTGTGGGGGGATTCGGCCTGGAATTTTGGCATATTCTACATCGGCCTACATAATCTGCGATTTCGGAATCTAACAAGGGCCACCACACGTAGCTACGGGCTAACGCTTTCATTCGTGCTATGCCTGGGTGGTTTTTATGGAGTGCAGGCAGGATTCGTGCCCGCAGGGCTGTGGGGATCACTACCCTATCCCCCCAGACAAGACACCCCCCATGAAGGGCGAGTTCGGCTTGTCGCAATTTGAATGGACGGAATTCTTCCGCTACCTTTTCCGTGGGCCACCCCCTCAAAACCCATGAAGCAACCTGAGATAGGACGGGGTCAGCCTTTGTGCAGGCTGCGACGTCCGCGGCCGAGACAGGGAGGTCGGATTCGGCGATGGACAGAACAGAGAGCGCGGGCACGTGGGCTGTGTCCGTCTCTGGCAGAGGGCAACGGCTTAGAGCGTCTGCGTGCCCTAGCTGTTTGCCCGGACGGTATAACAGCGTATACGAATACGCTGTTAGAAACTCCGTCCATCTAGTCATGCGGGGGGACAAAATGGGGGGAGTTGGCTTGTCGCCCGCCAGTAGCCCCAAGAGGGGCTTGTGATCCGTGACCAGGGTGAAATTCCTACCGTAGATGTAGTCATGGAACCGCTTAATGCCGGAGACTGCAGCCAGGGCCTCTTTATCGATTTGGCTGTAGTTCCGCTCCGTGGAGGAGAGTGTCCGGGAATAGAAAGCTATGGGGGCTTCTGAGCCGTTCGGGAGGACGTGGCTCAGGACCGCCCCAACGCCATAGGGGGAGGCGTCGCAAGTCAGAATTAGAGGCATCCTATCGCTGTACTGGATTAGGACTGCCGATGAAGTTAAAATATCCTTTATAGCCGCGAACGCGTGCGCTTCACGGCTACCCCATTTCCAGGCCGCTGACCGGTCAAGTAGTCGGTGTAGCGGCTCAGCTAGTGACGCCTTGTGGGGGATAAAAGGGGCGTAGAAGTTTAGAAGCCCCAGGAACGCCTGTAATTCCGCCCTAGAGGTGGGTGCGGGTGCGTTTTTGATGGCGGCAACTTTGGAAGGAGTGGGGTGGATGCCCTGGGCATCAATGAGGAACCCCAAGAACTCAACTTTGGGAACAGCAATTTCGCATTTGCTGCGCTTTAATTTCAGTCCTGCCTCCCTAAAACGTGTGAGGACCTCCCGCAGTGTTTTCAGGAGTTCCGAGTGGCTGGGGGCTGCGACCAGGACGTCGTCGAAGTAAGGAACGACGCCTGGGAGCCCATGGAGCAACCGCTCCATGAGGCTCTGGAAAATCCCAGGGGCAACCGAGACGCCGAATTGTAGGCGGCGGCAACGGAAAGCCCCGCGGTGGGTGACGATGGTCTGGGCTGTAGCCGCATCGTCGTCTACGGGAAGCTGCTGGTAGGCCTGTGCCATGTCTAGCTTGGCGAAAATGCGGCCCTGTCCTAAGGAGTGGAGTAGGTGCTGCACTACGGGAACCGGATACGGGTTTGCCTGCAGGGCCAAATTGATGGTCGACTTGTAGTCGGCACATATTCTCACCGATCCGTCGGGTTTGACCGGGAGGACTATGGGGGTTTCCCAACGGGCATGATCTACGGGCTCGAGTACCCCTTGCTCAATAAGTTTGTCCAGTTCTGCGTCTACTTTTGCTCGCAATGCGAAGGGAACCCTGCGTGCCTTTAGTCTAACGGGAGCGACCTGGGGATCGAGGCAGAGGGAAATGGGGGTGCCCTTATAACAGCCCAATCTCCCATCAAATACGTCTGAGAACTCGTCTAGGACGCTATCTACGGCGAGGGGGACTACCCTGTGTACCCCTTCTATGGTGAGGCCCAAAGCGGAGAACCATTCCAACCCCAGGAGAGCGGGCAGGTTGTTTCTAACGACTAAGACTGGGAGTTTCCCTTTAAAATTCCCGTATTCCACCCGGATGTGGTATATCCCGGCTGTGGGAATCCCATTTCCCTGGTAGTCTAGGAGGGAGACCCGGGCGGGGCGCAGCTTTCTCTGGGGAACCCCGGGGCAAAGGCGGGAGAACAAAGCCCAAGATAGGAGAGAACGGGATGAACCGGAGTCCACCTCCATTTGGCAAAGCTGACCTTCGAGCCGGACGGCGGTGCTTATTTTCCGGTGGCCGGCAGGAACGTGGGATGCCTGGTAGACCACGCAGTCAGCGCTGGGGGGCTGGTAGGTTGAGTAGCAGTCCTCAGTGCGCTTCGCGGGACGTGGTTGCTGGCGGCGTTGCGGCGCCGGCCGCTGGTTGCTGGGTTGCATGAACGACGGGGCTGGCAGGGGAGCCCGGCATACTCTGGCGAGGTGCCCTTCTCCTCGGCAGCGGCGGCAAACGGCAGAGCGGTACGGGCAGGCTGCGCGGCTGTGGCGGCCGCCACATCCGCGGCAAGGTGCGTTTGATGCTGGCTGAACGGGCGCCGGCGGTTGCTGGGGTGGCCTTTGCTTCGGCTGCATCCTCATCTGGCCAACGATTTCCTCCTCCTCCTCCTCGTCTTCGGCAGGGGAGAGATCGTCGACGAGGTTCGTCTGGGTGGACGGCCCCGCGGCGGGTTGTGTGGGGGGGTTTAGCTGGAGGCATTCCATGTCGGCCGTGGATTGTTCGGAGAGTTCGGCTGCTCGCGCTATCTCCACGGCTTGCATCAGGGTAATCTTGTGATTCCGGAGTAATCGGCCGCGTAAATGTGCGTCGCGGACCCCGCACACAAACTGTTCCGCAAGATTCTCCTCCAGGTCTGCGAAATCGCACTGGGCGGCCACGGTGCGCAAAGCCTCCAGGAAATGGCTAATGGACTCGTTGGCCCTTTGTACTCGGCGGCGGAAAGCGAAACGGCGTGCAAACAGAGAGGGTGAGGGAGCGTAGTGGTTCCTCAGCCTGGACATCAGCTCGGCCCACCCAAGTTTGTAGGCTGGCCTCGGGGCGGCCAGGGCTCTCGCAGAGGCGAACATGGACGGCTCACAGCAGGACAGGAAGAAACTGCACTTCTCCTCGTCGGTCTGAGCCTGGTTTTTCGAGGCGATCAGGTAGCACTCGAACCGCTCCATGAACCCGTCCCATGATTCTCCGGTGGCTCCGCCGAATGGCGCGAAAGGAGGAAGCGATGACGCCATCGTGATGTGGAGCCGGAGAGAGGGAGAGAATGACGGAGAAAATTTCGCGTTCGCTGCCGGCGTTCTTGGTCCGAGGATAGCGTGCTAGCTGGTTCAGACGCGGTGGCAGCTGGCTGTTCTTCTCCGTGGTCGCGGGAATCGGAATCCCATCCTCGTCGCCAGTTTTGTGTCTTGGAGCGAAGGGAAGGACGCGACAAGAGTTAAGAGGAAAGTGACTTTATTCAGCTCATAGTAAACTGCGATTCAACGTGGCGTGTTTCGCGCCCTACATTTATACCCCCGGGTTTGAACGAGGAGCCAATGGGGCGTCGAGTAGCTCGGCCAATCAGGGCGAGGATTGAACCGGCTCCGCCCGGGAACCAATCAGGAAGGAGTCCTTTGTTCGCGCGCTAGTTTTCCCGCGCTAGTATTCAACATTTATTATCAAATCATTGGTATTCTTACTCTTGTACAGAGTTGAGCCCTGCCTGGTCCAGTTTTAATTTAAGGTCACCACATGTAGCCTATACATAAGTAGTGTGGTCTTCTTGTCAGGCTCAACAACTGAAAATGGATCAGGCAGCTACCTATTTAGAGAAAATCTGAACTATCATTACTACCCCAGTAGCAAAGAATTACTGAGTTTCATAGATGGCAGGTGTGCAGACAGTACAATGGATCTAGAAGAGCTATAAATAGTTACCAACATCAGATGAGAAAAGTTTTGTTTTATTTTGTCAATTGTGACCTTTATAACAAATTGTCCCTATGATTTATAATCATAGATATGGAGCAACGTCTGAATATATATTTCACTGTTTGAAAAGGAATGTGTTTTTGACACCTCAACAAAACACTTTTTTAATTCATTTATCAAATTTGTATCTCACTCATTTCACTAAGTGATTCTGAATGGCTAATTAAGTTTTTATTTCTTGCATATAGCTTAATTGCATACCCACTCAATGCTCCTGCACTGCTTCCTTTGCATATGCTTAAAATTCAGATATTATTATACTGGGTGAAATAAATGTAGCATATGCACATATCATACGTTACACATATGTTTGTGTTTGTTTGTATGTGTGTGTATGTGTTTCCACTTTTGATTAGTAAATCTCAATCAAGATTAGGCAGACCTAGAGGTTATCCCAGTGAAATTATCTTAGCCTCAGTCATCCCTAAATGAATTCCATTACTTGTGGTTGAATCTGAAAGCATACATATTCATGCCAAATATGAAAAAGATCTTGTTATAAAGATTTAATGTACAATGTGGTAGGGGGTGGGGGATGAAGATGAATTTAGATTATTTTTTCCTCAACAGTTTTTGTTTTTTTAAGCAGATACTTCAAGAGTCATGGCAACTGATCCTCTGACAGACGGCAGTCTCTACTGAAGTAAAATACTGAGGGGAAATCCAAGCTGTCTCACCAAATTAAGCTTTAACATGTTTTGTAGAATGGAAATAGTTCAAACCACAGCTAGGAGATAGTGTTAATGGGGAAGGGATGTGTTCTTTTTAAAGATTTCAAAATGAAGAGGTTTGCTTTAAAAAAAGATTTAAAATTAAAAGATCTATCTGAATTTTGATTTTCTTCACACACACTTAGAATTTGTTTTACATGACTCAGTTTTAAAGGAAATGAAAACTTGGATAAATGTATATGAGATAGGGAAAGTTTGTCTTTAATTCTTATGTTGAGGAGAGAGTACCAAAATTGCCCTATTATCTATAATTTTTTAAAAATGAATCTAATATTACAATGATTCTAGATGAATTAGTTATTTCCCCGGAATCTTGATAATCAGCAAAGATGTACAGCAGACTATTATCCATCCTTTCGGAATGACAATAATAATAGTTTAATAATGATGCCAGTCAATGATTTCATTATAAGCATCTAAAAGAACCTACTTCAAACCCAGCTTCTTCATCCAGATATCTAAAAGTAGATGCAAAATCCAAAATGTCCTAGTAAGTTCAAAAGCTAAGAAAAAAAGTTAATGTTGTGCATTTCTGCTTTACTTTCTATATTTTCAATAGGAATGATGTACACAAATGTGAAGTATTTCAGATTTTGAGTAACTACTCTCTTATGCTATTTGAGAACCATGTGGTATCATTTTTTTCACCCAGCTCAACCCTTCCCAAAATATATATTGCAAAGTTCCACCAATAAAAGATTTTCCTATCATTTTCCTACGTTCCCCAATTTGCTAAGCTCTTTATGGATTGGAATACCAATCCCAAGATAGGCAGAAATTATCTGCTTTTGTGTTTGAAGTTAGGTAGCTACTTCTAACACCTATTAACAGTCATAATAGCATAATTCTAATACTTTAACATCTGATACTATCACATAAAAGGAGCAAAGACTTAATCATTGGTGCACCAGATATCAGGCTATGTCTTGCAGTTTAATTATGAATAGATTTCAATGAACATTATACATAGTATTTCCACAGTGAGAATACAGTAATTCAATAATGAAACTAATGGATACTTTTGTTAGGTAAGCTCCCCGTTGGGAGAGCCAGTGCGTTCAGAGAAGCATTGTGAGAGTTGTGTTGGAGAACACACAAACCAGCATACAGAGATACTGCCGTTTAAATAGGCTTTTACTTTCGTGGAAATAGAGGTATCAGAGTCCATCAAACAGTCTAAGTCATACACAGATAAGACAGTCAGTCATCAACATCTTTCAGTTAAGGGATAATCCAAATAACATAGTCCAAACAGTCCAGTACACAAAGTTTGCTAGCAGTTGCAAAACTTACAATAGCTCACGTCACTTTCTAACAGCCAGCTTCCAAAACACTCAGATCAGATCAGCCCAGCATCTAACAAACGGAGAGCTAACAGTCATTCTGGCTCCCTCTTATGGCCGACTGAGGAAAACAGCAACCAATCACATTTTCAGTTCTTTGGGGGTGAAATAAAAAAGGAAAAGTACTGTCTTAACAATTAACAATTAATAAAAGAGAAAATTTCACCAGATTGAAAACAATGCCTATTACAAATTAAATTACTGAAGACTATCTCCTTATCTTCCTTTGCATTATCACTATTTATAGGGGGTTGGATTTGCAAATCAGACAAAGCAAGTTGTCATTTAGATATATTTCCATTTTATGAGGTTAGAGGGTATTAAAACAGTTCATAGGTATAGCCTAACTCTTTTCTTAAGATCATTACCATAAATGAGATTTTTTCCATTGGCTTGGAAATGGGTATTAATAGGAAAATAATACTAAAACTAACTTGTATACCAAATAATGTATGTTGTTAATAAGTAATCAATAGTAAAAGAGGCACAGGGATGTAATTACATGAATGTGGTGCTTATTTTATTGAAATTGTCCATTTGACTGAGTTTGGATTTGTTTCTTCCCTGTTGTTATCTTTTTGATATAACTGTTTGGGATTTACTTACTGAAGACTTGGGTTTCACTTCTAATCATTACATCCCTCACTGCAAGGGCACAAAAAGGCTCTTATAAGGAATGTAAGACTGCTCATAGACACTGAAGAGATAAAGATGGAAAGGAATACTCAGAACTCTAAAAATGAAAACAATATTTTATTTTATTTTATTTTATTTATTATTTTATTTTGTTTTATTGAGGCTGAGCTGGTCTCACAGCTGGTGGGGGTGTCTCATTACAGCCCCCATACTGAGCAGACTAGCAGATTTTCAAACATATTTGATGGGCATTGCATGTAATACTGTAGTAATACTTTATTTTTGCTCATTCTTTAAATGAGAGGGGAAAAAGAATTATTATCATGTCTCAGTCTTTTCCAGTGCTATCTTTGATTAGCAGCAGCAGCAGCAGTAGACTTATATACCGCTTCATAGGCCTTTCAGGCCTCTCTAAGCGGTTTACAGAGAGTCAGCATATTGCCCCCAACAATCTGGGTCCTCATTTTACCCACCTCGGAAGGATGGAAGTCTGAGTCAACCCTGAGCCGGTGAGATTTGAACTGCTGACCTGCTGATCTAGCAGTAGCCTGCAGTGCTGCATTTAACCACTGCGCCACCTTGGGTGCTGCTGGGTTCAGCAGTCACAATAAATACAGAACAGAACTATTTCATGCATCTGAATCCTTGAACATTTTGAGAGGCACCTTAGGCTGAGAATAATTTATAAAATGGCCTGACAGCATCATCTGGATAGCCTGCTGCTAAGAAAGAAAGGAGTCCAAGGGAAAATGTAACTACATAGTGTACAGTACAATGAAACTATCAACGAAAAAATGACAATGTATTCACTGACACTTATTCTGTACAGTGTTATTCTTATTCCATCTTATTCTAGAAATGGATTGCTTAGGGTTTCATCTTGACAACACTAGTTCTACATTTCTCTCTTTTAAAATTATACTATTGTTTTTTATACTCATGCATTCTTGGATTGCAGAGGATTTTTTTCACCATGCTTTCTGTAAGGGTAAAGATAGTTTAGATATATTTTTAATAAATAAGAGGTATTTCCTCTGTTTAGGGAACTTGAGAACTGGCAATTGTAGAGTGAAAGTCAGCTTTCAATTTGGCTGTCTTAACTGAACATGAAATTGAGTATGCTTCTGCATCCCTAAAGTGGGGTATTATTTGCTTCTGTATCTCCCAAAATACATATTCATTGATACATATGTTTATCAAAGTATGACAAAATTTTATGTATTAAGTTTCGATATGTAAATTCAAGTAAGTTACTTTGTCTACTGAATGATACAAAAGTATAATTTGAACATTTCTTTTAAATTCACAGCTTAGTTCACATTTAAGCTATAGTTCTGGTTATTTGTTTCTGGTTCAGTATTATGTGTGAATTTATCCATTATATATCAGTTTTAGACCCTGTATTTTTTTGTTGTTGTTGTTGTTGAAAATACGTTTATTTCCATTTCATTCCATACATCCACATGTATACTGTGCATAACCGGGGCATATAACATTGAATAATAAACACAGCCCTCGCTTTTATAGACAATACCCCCCATAATACAAACCCAATATACCACCTTGACCCACCATACACCCTCTTTCACCCCCCTCCAACTTTCATTCTTCCTTCCAACATACCCCTCTACTTCCTACTTCCCCTCCCCCTCTATCACTCCTCTCTCCCAATACATTCCCTCCCTGCCTTCTCCTCCTACCTCCAATCCTCTCTCCCACCTCTCCACCCCTCCTTCTTCTTTCACTCTACTCCTCCCTTCGGTGTACCTCTATTGTCTACCAATATATTCAGCTTGTCCTATTTTTACACTAACATTGAAAAGCCACAGTATGCAAGTGCAATCATATGCTTTAAGATCTAACACATATTATATTTCGTCCCTCCCCCCCTCCCCCTAGAACATCCCAACTCCCTTCCCTCCCCCCAACTTCCCAGAGCCCGTACATGGTATAACTTTTTAGCAAACACAGTCTAAAATGTCTTAAAACAAAGCAGAAAAAAAAAGAAAGGTCGATAAGATCTCTATGTTGAACTCGGCTTCTTACTGTTACCCAAACTTTAAACAGTTTAAGTTATTGCTAATCTTAAGCATAGGCTATCTGGAGTTTCTTAGTCCCATATTTGCTTTGTGTATAATCAATCCATTTTTTCCAGTCTCGTTTAAATCTCTCGTTTGAATGTTCTTTAAGATATGCTGAAATTTTTGCCATTTCGGCTAAGTTTATAACTTTCAAAGTCCATTCTTGAGTTGTAGGCATGTCTTCCTTCTTCCAGTATTGCGCCACTAACAGTCTTGCTGCCGTTATTAAATACAGAACCAAGTTAATCTCTACCGCTGTAAAGTCAGTACATATACCTAATAAAAACAACTGAGGGGTGAATTTTATCCTTCTTTTGAAGATATTTTGCAGGATCCACCATATTTTTATCCAAAATGCCTTAACCTTACGACATGTCCACCATATATGAAAATATGTAGCGTCAAGAGAACCACATCTCCAGCATTTAGGCTGTACATTCGGATACATAGAAGCAAGCTTTTTGGGATCTAAATGCCATCTATAAAACATCTTATAAAAATTTTCTCTCAGATTTTGTGCTTGTGTAAATTTCACATTTCTTACCCATATTCTTTCCCATGTGTCCAGCATTTTTGGTTCCTCAATATTCTGAGCCCATTTTATCATACAATCTTTAATCAGTTCCGTTTCGGAATCCATCTGTATTAGTACATTATATATCCTCTTTATATGCATTAAGCTTTGGTCTCTTAGTTTTAGACCCTGTATTGATGTTCTGTATGAGACACACCACTGTATGTTATAGTTTCCCTTAAATCAAAGCATGAAAACAAATCCAAAAAACCCCATTCTGAATGGGTAGGCAATTACTATTTCATTAAGCATGAAAATAACAGATTGTGTCATGTCAATAAAGTGATCTCCTTGATACATGGTTCCATAGTTGACAGATATATAACCTCATTATACTGTGAAGATGTTTGTATATCCTTGGTTTTAGCCTTATGTTTTAGTGCTTTGAAGCATATACAAAATAGCAAAATACTAAATTAGCTTTATGAATATATAATGTGCCTTATTTTAAAAGATAGTATTAGAACATCTGTACAATGTATTTGCTTCTTGGTTTGGGCATATTTTGCTTAGTCATCAACTATGTGTGACTTCCTTCTAGCAATTCTTCATCTTCAAAGTGATTTGGTTGGCAGGTGATCATGGCTGATACTAATTTTTACACTCCACAGAGATCTTGGTAGAAACACATCTTGACCATAATAGAACTTCTTCCTGACAACTTGTAGCTTGCTTGGTGACTCTATTCTACTCTACTTTGATTGGCCACAGTGGTGATTCATCCTCCTATTCCTGCTCAGAGGACTTAAATAAGGTGGGAAGGTAACAAGTTCAGAAAAAGCAAGAAAAGACAAGACAGTATTGGTCATCTCTTGCTAGAATAGACCATAACCTTAGTTTCTCAATTTCAATCACTGGAAGAGACTTGGAGGATGTGAAAAAAAAAGGCAAGACTGGTTCCATGGAAGCAGTTACAGCAGGATTATGTGAATTCCTTAGGGTTGCCAAGACCTGCTACTTTGTTTACATTGGGATGATAACAATCTCGATTTACCTGGATGCTGAGAATGAGAAGTGTAACAGATCTAGTTGTGCTTCATCTGTGGCGGAGTAAAGCCCTTGTGGCACAGAGATTAGAACACAGTTTTGCAAGCTAACTCTGCCCACAGCCAAGAGTTTGAACTGACAAGCTTAATGTTGATTCAGCCTTCCATCCTTCCAAGGTCAGAAGTGCTTCACAGGATCCAGATTGTTGGGAACAATATACTGACATTGTAAACCATCCAGAGAGTGCTGTGAAGGCAGTATATAAGGCTAGGTGCTATTGCTATTTTAGAAAAAAAATTAACAAAATCTCATGAACAAATCACAAGTTGAATAATTTGATGGTCCTTTATTTCTTTTTCTCTGATTTTAAATAGAATATAACCAATAAAACCAAAATATAAAATGTAACCAAGTCCAATTGGGTCTCTTTCATGGTATATTGTTTATCCCATCTCAGTCTCAAATACAACCCATTCTATGCAGCTACCAACTATACCTTCCCTCAGTTTTAAGCAGCATTTGTACAATAGTTATCTTCTCCTCCTTGTGTTTCATAGTGATCACTCCAGAAGCTACCCAATGCTACAACCCCTCCTTCATTTACAATGTGATGGGTGGGACAGCTGTAAAAAAAAGACCTCAATTGATCTCCCCTTCAGTATAAATGAATAATATTGAAGGATGGTTGCAAAGTGTGATGGTTGCTGTCTGTCTGGCAGGAACTGGGAAATCACAACAGACAAGACAACACAAAAGAAACATGTCCTTAAGACTATTGCATAGAAGAGAAATTATTTCCAAGACATGAAGAATGTGTGCAAAATGGAAGGTTCTTTGGGAGAAAAAACAAGTCACCCAGAACTTATGGGGCTAGCATAAATACCCCTATAGATAAGTAGGCACGGGAAAAGGGGAAAAACAAGGAATGAGAGATCTTCTTTTGTAAGTAGTTGACATCATTTGACATCTTAAAATACTCTCATGGAATACAGAAAGATAGAAAACAGTGAGTCAGTCACTGGTAGAAGAGGGACACCTTGTGGTTACCAAGAAGGAAATGAATTCAAGCAGATATTGTATGTTGCTCCTAGAGTGAACAATATCTTTAGAGCAGAAACAGCAGCCTATTATTAACATGATTATTATGCTAAATGTAGTTAACAGTACAGGTATGTTTTTTATTCATTTCTAAGAATACTTAATGTTGCCTGCGCTTAAGACTAGACTAAGAAGAGAGCCATACAAACAGAACTATAAAATGTTCAACAGGTTTCAGTTTTGAGCTGGTTACAGGTGAGAAATTTTAAAAAATGTCCTTGGTTAAAATAATTGCAATAGCATTGTTAAACAATTGCAATGTCAATATAATGTATACCCTGAATATGTGATTTCACTGATATTAAAATGAGGGACAAATGTGAAAACTAAACATAACTTTCTGTATTCTAGCCTTGATTAACACTTTGCTATTCAGATCTTTTGGACATAAATATAAATTATATTAATTTAGGGCAATCTATATTGGGAAAAGAAGAAATGGAAAAATCATAGTGATAAAATGGTCTTCCTTTTTTGTACTTCTACCATTATAAAATCATCAAGCTTCTGTCTTTTAATAGCATCAATATAGTATTAAATATGTAATATCATTATAACATAGTGGTGTTATATGTATCATATCATTACACAAACAACACAGTTTTATATGATTTACGACATCAATCATGATAAATGGTACAGAATCCACATCATTTGCATATTCATTATATCAATTACCCCACTTAGTCTCTGCAGATGTCACAACAGTTAACTAAACTTTCCAAAGAAAAGGCTGGTTCTAATGTTTCTACTTGGCATTTAGCATTTTCATTGGAACTACACTCTCTGCTTCTTCAAACATGAGAGGCTTAGCATCTGTGAAAACAGTCTCCCAAACAAACTCTAATTGCTTTGGACGATATTATAACAAGCTTCCACATATGGTGGCATTTATAGTTAGAGAAATGGAAATACCTGTACACTTCTTCACTCAAAAAAGAAGTTAGTTTAACTTAGGTTCATTGTTATTTTCCCCTTAACAATCAGACCAGGGGTGGTATTTATTTACCTTCCCTTCTGGTTTGCAAATGTGACCGCATGCATACGCTTTTGGCTAAAAAAATGAGGGGTCTAAATAGGATGCCATAGAGCTGGGGCGGGTGGGCAGGGGCCACCTGCAATTTCCACTACCCGTTGAGGTGAACCGGTCTGAACTAGTAGAATACCACCTCTGAATCAGACTATTATCCTGATAACATGAACAAATTCTTTTTAATACCTTGTAATCAACTGCAATTAATTTGTAAAATGATATACTTCTATCAGAGGTGGTATTCAGCAGGTTCTGACCAGTTCTGGAGAACTGGTAGCGGAAATTTTTAGTAGTTCAGAGAGCCAGTAAATACCACCTCTGACTGGCCCCGCACCCATCTATTTTCTGCCTCCCGAGTCCCAGCTGATCAGGAAGAAATGGGGATTTTGCCGTAATCTTCCCCTGAAGTGGGAATGGAATGGAGATTTTACAGTATCCTTCCCTGCCATGCCCACCAAGCAATGCCATGCCCACCAAGTAATGGCGATAGAACCGGTAGTAAAAAAAAATTGAATCCCACCACTGACTTCTACCCTTTTCATTATATCCTTATAGATGGAGTGCAAATTTTAATAGAATAGCTCAGAGCTGAACAAGAGATATTTTGAATTGGCCCATTTTATGAATTGAGTTGGCATAATGTAGTTCATTTCAGCCAATTCTATATTTAAAAAAATTTCTTTACCTGCTTCAGGTACGTGGAGAGAGTCACTTAGGTGAATCCTGTTCAGTGCCCTAATTGCTTCTCTGTCCCAGATTCTAACAAGGCACCCAAAACATAACTGCAATCAGATAGCAGCAAAAATTCAAAAGCAATCTCTGGAAACCCTCTGGATCCATTAGTAACCCAACATTATTAGCTCTTTTGACCAATTATGAGTTGTCAAACCTTTTGTCACAAGAAAGTGATATGTTTATAAAAATGTATGTACCAATTGAGATATCCCCAGAACTAGATATTTCATCTACTCCAAGGCTCTAGTAGTGTAAGCCAGCAATATAACTCACACAAATGTTGAACTGGGACTAGACTGTGATTGTCATGGTGACCATGAAATCCTGGACTGCCTCCAGTCCCAGAGAGTGGAAGATAAAATCACTCAGTACCAACACTTTGGGTAAATTCATCCCTATGAAAAAGTTCAAGTAAGGGTTCATTATCAGTTATGATCATGACTGATACATGACAAAACTTGTCTGGACAAATTTCCATAAAATAGATTTGCCCCTTTTCCACTTCCTAGATCTCAATGACACCTGGCAAATTTGCCCTCCAACTTTGTGGTTCAGTTTATTTCCAGGAGGAAAAGAATTGTAGACATAGCTATAGTGATTCCTAATTGTGTATATACCATTGCCTGGTTTGGGATAAAACTCGTTGGCGAATGAATATGTTCACTGGACTGTTACAGTACTCCACATACAATGGGTTATTATTGTTATTGTTAATATAACTGCCTAGGGTGATGCTTCACTCACAATTCCTGATTCACTATGGCTATTTAAGTACATTGGCTGCTGAAATTTCTGTATACAATTATCTCTATTTTTCAGGATGAACTGCCAAAGATTTTAATGGGATATTGTTTTAAATGCACCAGTTACCACTCAATGTGCAATGTTAAGATTTAAACAGGCACTCTGACGAGACCATTACAGAAAGTACTAAATCAGTAATTCACCCTTCACAATTGGGTTTCATGAAAGTGTTTCAAGCCTCAGGCACCATTAAACTTTTAATGGCGATATTAGCGTTATATGCTGACACACATAACACAGCTGTTTTGGCATTATTAGATGCAGAAAAATCATTAGAAGCAGATAGTATGAATTAAGTTTCTGGTGAAAATGATAAAGAACCTATAGAATTTTATTTCTTTGATTGAAATTTATTATTACAATTCCTCTGTTTGTATAATTTGGAAAGAAAGTATTTCTCCTGGAATTAAAATGCAGCATGGAACACAAAAAGCAGGTATTTGATTTCTTTTATTATTTCATTTCTTTTATTATTTCATTTCATTCATTCTGGAACTCTGATAATATCCTAGGAATGCATTGACATTGTTGCTATTGTTAGTATGTAACAATAGTATATTACATTGTTTCTATGTAATATACTTATATAATATAATTACATTATTTAAATAATTCTCAGAAAAGATTATCTAAATTCATTGAGACTGTACAGCTTCAAGGGGTATATACTTGGTATAGAGTTTACTTAATATTATGTCCATTGGAAAAACCATATCTAAGGATACAGATCATTATCAGGATATTTGGTGTCCAAAATACATGATTACAATTCCTAAAAAACATTCTGCTCATTAAGCTATGAGCCAAAATTAAAGGAACTTTAAGAGATGGATGAAAATAACCCTAAGTTTGTGGTGAAAAATAAACAATTAGTGATGCAAATGAATATTATATCAAAATTAATAGATATTTTGACCCCAAAATTAATTACTGTGCCATTTAAGTTTTTAAAATACATTGATAGTCTTTTTTAATGGAAATGATTCATGATTTCTCTTTCAAACCTATGGCTTGAAGTTAGGTTTAATTTTCCTGATTGTAAAGAATATCATGTGTTAATTTCAGTAATGTATTAAAACGAAAAAGACATAATTTACCATTATGAATTCAACTGAAGAGTTATTATTTGGTATCCTTAAAGTGCTGGCAAGTTTTTTGTCCCAAATATAATAGGAATTTACTACTATAATTTACTATAGCAACCTTTATTTGTCTGGCATTGAACACAAATTGACATACGTATCTAAAGCACATTAAAAGGAAAATTAATCTTTGGATTTAATACACATGAACAATTGATGCTAAGGAATAATCTTGATATTTTTTTAAAAAGTTGGAAAACTTGGGGTGAGGACTGAAATATAGGACTAGTAATCTTAGTCAAGTTTTAAATCATGACACCTCTAAAATATTTGAACCATTATTAATGGTTATAACTTAATAAAGCTAAATTTTAAATTGGAAAGGCTATTGATAGCCTTTGGCACTGATCTCTATGATACTGGCAGAATTGGGCATATTTATGAAGTCTTTAATAAGACTGACAGTTTATTACTATCAAAACATTTAAAAGCTCCTTTTCTAATGTTTTCCTTTATTTTTCATTTTCTTCTATTTTTTTTTCTTTTTTTCAGTTAGTTTTTTAGGTTTGGCCTTATGTGCTTTGAATTGTAACATCTTTGTAAAATTCAACAAAACCTAAAAATGAGAGAGAGCAAGAATGAAGATTGTATTGCAAAACAAATGCATAAAATAATAATGAAGGATGAAGCAGAAGACAAATACTGAGAAAATTATGGTTGGTTGAAGTTGAAGATATCCTAAAATGGGGAAAAAGAAAAAGCTGAAAGTTTAAATAACAAAAGGCAATGTGTCAAGTATTTATTAGAAACAAAGATAGTTTGTGAGCATAAAAAGTTACAAAGATAGGGTGACCAGACGTCCCGCATCTGGC
Source organism: Thamnophis sirtalis (assembly GCF_051295495.1). Classification (NCBI taxonomy): domain Eukaryota; kingdom Metazoa; phylum Chordata; class Lepidosauria; order Squamata; family Natricidae; genus Thamnophis; species Thamnophis sirtalis. The sequence continues at coordinate 51,947,115 of NW_028261391.1, forward strand.
GGGACAGGCACAACTTTTCATCATTTTTCCCGCGTCCCGGGCCGTTCTAGAAAAACCCCGCTTTATTTTGGGGCTCGCTTGCCCCCCCACCCATCAGCTGCCGCTAGCTCGCTCATTCGTTCCCCCATCTATTTCTAAAAATCTAAGCCAGCCCAGCCGGCCGCTCACTGATTGGCCTGGACTCCAGCCAATCAGTGAGCTGGCTGGGATGGATAACTTTAAGCACGCATGGGGCGTGCTTAAAGTTTTCCACCCCAGCCAGCTAACTGATTGGCTGGAGTCCGCTTAGCACGCCGCATGAGTCGCAGGAGTCTCCATTTTATTTCGCCTTCGCGGCCGTTTCCTTTGTTTTGCTGCTTCACTGGTGAGTAACCGGTGGGAATTAGTAACCTGCGCGGGGTTAGTGAAACAGCCACCGCCGCCCTCCTCCCCTTCTCTGTGTGCGAGAAAGATGCCCGCTCACCAGCCTGCCCACCCTTGGGCTCCGGGGGCAGCGCATTGCCGAAGCAGAGAGAACGGCCGCGTTCCGACGACCCACGTAATCCAGGGGTTTGCCCTCCCACCCTTAACTTGGCTTGGAAAGCTGTCGAGGAAGGGACTAGGGAAGGAAGGCAGCACTCGACCTGCTTTCTTCCTCTGCCTCCCCACCTTTGGAAGCGCCACGCCCTGAGCGTTCGGGAACGCCGTGAAGCCACATTGAGTGGAGGGTGCCCTCTGAGCACGTGCAGAGCGCCGAACGGTCTGGAGCCTCCCCTGCCTGGCGCTCAGGGTTCCTCCAGCCAATGGCAGCTGGCCAGACAGCCCCAGCCTCCCTCTGTCTCCTGCGCCCAGGCAGCCAGCGCCCCCTCGCCAAGCGAAGAGCTGGAGCGCGGCCGAGCGGGTGAGTGGCCTGGGGAGGGAGCCTGGTTGGTGGCCCGGCTTCTCCTCAAGCCCCCGCACACCCTTGTGCGGCTCCAATCCTCTCTTTTTCTCCCTGCCACCTGCCGCCTGCCTTCCTCTCTTTTTCCCCTTCCAACCACCCCGCTTCCTCCCTCCGGTGCCTTTGTTCCCCGGCCCCAAACGGGGCTCCCGATGCTGGGAAGAGGGGGGTAGAGAAAAGCGATCGGGCAGTGGGGTTCGCTGGACGGGCGCTTATTCCAAAGGAAAGCTTGGAGAGAGAGCCTAGAGGCCATGCAACATGGCTAAGAGCATGGGAAGGTGGACAAAGAGGAAGGGGCAAGGCCGCGGGGAGCGTATCGCATCTCCGCCCTCACCTCCTCTCTTTTCAAGAAGGGGTGGTGGGGAAAGGGGGAGATGGGGAGGAAGTGATTTGGGGGTGGGGGCTGCCGGGGGTCCCACGTAGGGGAGATGCAGGGTAGGAGGCAGAGAAGCTTTTAAACGAGGCTCCACTTGCTGCTCATCCTGCTCCTTCTGGGCCGGTGAGCGCCAAAATAAACCTGAATCCTTTTGAGGGGGGACAGGCGTGATTGGCAACAGCGGAGGCCATGCCGACGCTTCCCAGGTCGCGCCAGTCCTCTCTCAAAAGGATTCCGCTTGGCGACCGCTTCCTCCTTCTTCCTCCTCCTCCTCCCCGTCCATGGATGCAGCATTTCTATGAGCCGAGAAGCTGCTGCTTCATTCTTCTTCTCCCCCTCCCCCACCCCTTAGCACTCCATGCACCGAGGCTGGAAACGGCAAAGTCAGCCTGTTTAGGATAACCCGTTCCCTCCTAAATAGGAGGGATACGGGCGATCCGCTGCAGGGTAGGGCTGAGGATTACGTCCAGTTCCTCGCAGACAAGGTTGCTCGGTTCCGGGCGGACCTAGACTCCAATCCTGCAGAACCAGCCGAGGCACTAAGGGATGATCTGGTAAGCCATCGCTGGGTTGAGTTTCAAGCTGTTACCCCTGAGGATGTGGACAAGGCGATGAGAGCTGTAGCAGCCTCCACATGTGTGCTGGACCCGTGCCCCTCCTGGCTGGTTGTCAACAGCAGAGAGGTGACACGAGGCTGGATCCAGGTGGTTGTTACCGCCTCTCTTCGGGAGGGGGTCTTTCCTCCCGCTTTAAAGGCCCCTCCTGAAGAAACCATCCTTGGATCCAGCTGTTTTAAATAACTATCGTCCGGTCTCCAACCTCCCCTTTGTGGGGAAGGTTGTTGAGAAGGTGGTGGCCTTTCAGCTCCAGCGGTCCTTGGAGGAAGCCAGTTATCTCGATCCTTTCCAGTCAGGCTTCAGACCTGGCTGCAGCACAGAAACCGCTTTGGTCGCGTTGACCGATGATCTTTGGAGAGCCAGGGATGGAGGCCACGCCTCCATCCTGGTGCTCCTTGACCTCTCAGCGGCTTTCGATACCATCGACCATGGTATCCTTCTGCGACTGCGGGAGGTGGGGGTGGGAGGCGCTGTTCTACAGTGGTTCTCCTCCTACCTCTCGGACAGGTCGCAGTCGGTGTTAGTTGGGGAGCAGAGATCGACCCCTAGGCCCCTAACGTATGGGGTGCCGCAGGGTTCGGTCCTGTCCCCCTTACTTTTCAACATCTACATGAAACCGCTGGGTGAGATCATTCGACGGCACGGGATAAAATACCACCAATATGCGGACAATACCCAGTTGTATCTGTCCGCCCCGTGCCAACTCAACGAAGCGATGGATGTGATGAGCCAGGGTCTGGAGGCTGTTAAAGACTGGATGGGGGTCAACAAGCTTGTGCTCAATCCAGAAAAGACCGAGTGGCTGCTGTGTTTCCCTCCCGCGAATTGGCCAAGTGTTCCATCTCTCAGGCTGGGGGGTCAAATTATACGCCCCTCAGACAGGGTTCGCAACTTGGGAGTCCTCCTGGACCCACAGCTGACCTTCGAACATGATTTGTCAGCTGTGACCAGGGGGGCATTTGCCCAGGTTTGCCTGGTACACCAGTTGCGTCCCTACCTGAACCGGGAGGCCCTCACAACAGTCACTCGTGCCCTTGTGACCTCTAGGCTGGAATACTGCAATGTGCTCTACATGGGGCTGCCCTTGAAGAGCATTCAGCGACTTCAGCTAGTCCAGAATGCGGCTGCGCGAGCGATTGTGGGTGCACCTCGCTTCACCCACGTTACACCTATCCTCCGCGAGCTGCACTGGCTGCCTGTCGATCTCCGGGTGCGCTTCAAGGTGCTACTTATCACTTATAAAGCCCTTCATGGTAGTGGGCCTGGGTATTTGAGAGACTGCCTACTGCCAATTACCTCCACTAGACCGATACGATCGCATCGATTAGGCCTCCTCCGAATTCCATCTACTAGCCAGTGCAAACTGGCAACTACCCGGAGGAGAGCCTTCTTGGTGGCTGCTCCGACCCTCTGGAATGAACTCCCCGTGGAGATTCGGACCCTCACCACCCTCCAATCCTTCCACGCCGCTTTGAAGATCTGGCTGTCCCGGCTGGCCTGGGGTTAAGATTCCAACCCCACCCGAATTGTGTGACTGTTGTGCTCTCTTTGGCTCTAAGAGCCAAGGTGGCGCAGTGGTTAAATGCAGCACTGCAGGCTACTGCTAGATCAGCAGGTCAGCGGTTCAAATCTCACCGGCTCAGGGTTGACTCAGCCTTCCATCCTTCCGAGGTGGGTAAAATGAGGACCCAGATTGTTGGGGGCAATATGCTGACTCTCTGTAAACCGCTTAGAGAGGCCAGAAAGGCCTATGAAGCGGTATATAAGTCTACTGCTATTTTAATATGTTGTATTGTTTCCATATTGGAATACTGTTTGTCTTTCCCCCCTCCCTTTTTGAATTGTGAGCCGCCCTGAGTCCCCCCAGGGAAAAGGGCAGCATACAAATAAAGGAAATGAAAATGAAAATGAAATGAAGGTCCGATCAGCCGAGACCATCACTCCACGCTTCCTTCCCTAAAAATTTATATTTCTGTCAGAGGAAAGGTCACAGTGTTGTGTGGTAGGCGGAGCTTGGAGCACAGCGGAGAGGAAGGAAAGCGGGCAGGCAGTTTTGGCTCCCGCGAAGTGGAGCCTTTAGGGATTTAGGGAAGGGAGCCAGTCGTGAAAGGAAAGGGAGTGTGCGGAGCCGTGTGTGTGTGTGCGCGCGCAGACCAGCCGCCGGGGAGTTGCATCTGCCTTTGCCGAGGGAATATGTTTCTGCTGTGGTGGTTGCTGGCCTCCCGTTGCCAAATGGCGCCTGGAAGCCACGAGCGGTGGACGCAGCCCTTGGTGGCTTCTAGCAGGGGACCGTAGCAAGCATCTCTCCCTTTGGCTGCAGCTTCCTTTCCTCTCTCCGCCCCACTTCTCCGCCTCTTCCTGGGGATCATGGAGGAATCTTGGTCTGGCATCATTGAGGAGAACCTGCCAAGTAGCGGCAGCAGCAGCAGCAGCAAAGGCGGCCAGAAAGGTCCGATCCTGGCCCGAGAAGACCCAGGCTACCCTCCCCATCTTCTAGCGGTGGGTATTTGCTAGTGATGAGCCTCGAAACAGGTGCGCAGCGGGTTCTCCTCAATGATGCCAGACCAAGATTCCTCCACGTAAATTTGGCCAGGAAGAGGCGGAGAAGCACGGCGGTCCTTGGGGGTGCTGCGGAAGCCCTGCCAAAGCGCCCCTTTTCCAGCCGCCGCTTCTTCTTCTTCCCTGCCCTTCCCAGTTAGCTTGCTTGAAGCTCTGAGGAGGCGGGAGGAGGGGAGTAGAAGTGGGGGGAGGTCTCCCCAGCCGGGAAGGGCTGAGAGGCTGCCGGCCCCTTTCGTCAAAGCGCCCGGAACGTCCCCCTTTGCACGGCGGAGATTGTCAAAATGCAGAGGGGACGGTTCCGTAGGGATCGACTTTGCAGCGGCAGCTTCCGGGTGCGCTTCCCGAGAAAAGTCTTCCTCCCATTGATTCTGCATCCGTTGCTTTCGCAGGTGTGTGAGGCTCAAGAGCTAACATAAAAAAAAACAGGACCATATTTTCCTGGCAAGATTCTTGCAAAATTTACTTGCAAAATTTTAGAAAGGCTCCTTATGTGAAGATTTTAAAAAAGTGAACTGGACCTCTATTAGAGAGAGTAGTAGAAGATCAGAGGTAACCATTTGGATCCCTTTTCAAAAGGGAATAAATATTATCAGCAGTTTGGTTAGTAAATTGTAGTTAACAGCATGTTGGCTTGAAAAGTGGTCTTTAGATTAGAGATTGCAGCTTGCATAGAATAAAGTTAGCATACTTGAAGTGAAATAGGCTTTGGTTATGTTTAGGTTGCATTAGCTAAAATGTGCCAATACCATCCTTGTTGGTAAGAATTGTTGTCATGTTAGAAGAATGACTAAGGCTGACAGCCTAATCTACTCTGTGTTAAATAAATAAAATGGATGGATGGAAATGAAAGAATACAGAAAAGGTTGGTGAGGCATTTAGTGGCCTATGGATGAGAATGGTGGCTGTTTAGTAAGAAAATCTGTTTGGAATGTGCATATATATTCATATGTGGCCATAGCAAAATAATAAATAGAAATAAAAAAGCATGATTGATTTTTACTGTTTTTATGAAAGTGAGAGGATTAGTGAAGGCTTGGTGCAGCAAGGATCCCACTATTTTACTATTTTATTTTTCTTTATGTACACTGAGAGCATATTCACTAAAGACAAATTCCTTGTGTGTCCAATCACACTTGGCTAATAAACTATTCTATTCTATTTTACTCTACTCTATTCATTTCTATTTCAATTCTAACAAGGAGTTTAGCTTCTCTCTCTTGAAAATGTAAGCTAGCATAAGGCATTATAATGCAAGCTAGCCTTAACTTTCAAACAGTTCATTTAGTGACCAAAGTTACAATGGCATTGAAAAAAGTGTCTGATGACCCTTTTCACACTTAGCGACCATTTTCACACTTAGAGACCATTGCAGCATCCTCATGGTCACGTGATCAAAATTTTGATGTTTGGCAACAGATTCGTATTTATGATGGTTTCAGTGTCCTGGGGTCATCTTTGACAAAATATAAATTTTTTAATGAAGCCCCCCCCCCCCCCGGTCAATGGTGTCCCTCTTTACCAATCTGAAAATCTGGTCACTTTATACAAAGAGGTATTATGAATGTTTTGTTATTAGCTATATATAGTTATGTTCCTTTTTTCTTTTTTTATCTCTTGACTTTAATTTTTATGGCTTAAAATTTATTTCTCTTCTTCTTTTCTTTGTATATTGCTTACGCCAAAAGAGAATAGTATGATTTCTATATACATACAGAACACTCTTCATTCAAGAGAAATTCAGAATTTGTCAGGTCTTTTCAGAATTTTGAAAGTCCCCCTAAAAGTCCCCCTAAAAGAAAGTCCCCCTAAAAGAAACAATCAGACAAATGGATTTTCATCTTAACTTGTTATCAATTTATGCATCCATCTTAGCATGGATCAGATGTAATAATGTTAATTTGGAACAAGAGAGGAAAACAAAAGTGCTTTTTCAATCTTAGCAACTTGAAGGAGGCTTATTTTAATTCTTGTATTAAATTTGTTTCTAAGTCATTAAAATAGCAAGTTAATTAAAATGTCAAACAGTTCAATTCCTTTGAAATTTTCTAATGAATTTCCCTCTTACAGTTATTGTAATTTCAATTATAACCTGAAATCTCCCAAACATGTTGTGCTTATTTAAAACTCTTTTCTGCTTATCAAAATGAGTGGCTGTTTCTGGTCTCTGAAATACAGTACATGTAAGGTATTGCCACTGCGGAATAACCAATTCTTATGACATGGGGGTCACCCTATTTTTTACATTAAAAATAATGATTCAAATCTATGAAAAGTAAATTTACAATAAGGTGGGGATAACTTTTACTCCAACCAAACCCTGGCTTGAAATGCCCTGCATTTTGTTCACTTGCTTCCTTCCGGGGAGATGTTTCCAATAAAAATTATTGTTATCATGAGTCCAATTATGTTTTTCATACATGATTGAACTCCTCTTAGCAAGATATTTACTCAGATAACATTCGTTGCTTTCATACTCTAAAACCAACTTCAGATTCTGTCATTCTCTTGTCTTGAAAAGCAATACTTAAAAACCACTATAATTCCTTTCTGCTTAAAATTATTCATATGTATTTAATGATCTTCAGAAGATCACCCAGAACAGGACTGGGACAAGATAAAGCAGAACTGACAGGCAGATTAGTGCCACTTCTGGTTCTGATTAATTGTGACTCAAGCATTTGCCTTCATACTCTTCGTCTGTAGCCTTGCTTTAAGACAATGCTTGCTTTGTTCAGGTATATTGTCATATTGCCTGGTGAAAGAAGGGTTGACTCAGTGGTATGAGACCACCTGCTTACAGGTGAAGATATGATATAGTCATCAGCAGGCCCATGAAAAGCTACAAAGAGGGACTTTGCTTCAAGGATTTCTGCAAAGTATCCCTTTGAAGCTGTCCCACTGGAACAATATACCCTCTTGGGTTGTGTTTTTCACAGCCTTGACTGATACCTCTAATAAGCAGTTTTTGCACGTGCTGTGCATATGCAGATGACATTTTTTTCAAGTGGAAATAGCAGAAGCAATGGAGAAAGCTTGTGTGTATACTCAGACTATGTGCAAAAGACTATTTGGTCCATCACTAGTGCTATCAGGCTGTCAGATGATGTAAAACAATTTAACAATAGCAATAGCAATAGCAGTTTGATTTATATCCCGCTTCATAGGGCTTTCAGCCCTCTCTAAGCGGTTTACAGAGTCAGCATATTGCCCCCACAGTCTGGGTCCTCATTTTACCCACCTCAGAAGGATGGAAGGCTGAGTCAACCTTTGAGCCGGTGAGATTTGAACCACCGAACTGCAGTTAGCAGTCAGCTGAAGTGGCCTGCAGTACTGCACTTTAACCACTGCGCCACCTTGAACGTTCACATTCATGCATTCCCTCCATGCTTACTAGTCACATTGTTTCAGTGATGCAAGGTGCTTTTTAAAGTAATTACTGCCAACTACACAAAATGCTTGGTGCATCAAGCTGTGAAGATCTCTCTGAGCTTCATTAGACATGTGCTTTTTACAGCTTATCTTTTTCAGTGGAACAGTGAAGAAAATGTGGACGAATTTTCCCAACAACATGAATTCTTTTGAGAAAAGTAGGAAAGCAGCACAAGTAAATGAAATCACCTTTTAATGGTGCTTTTCTACTGTTAATGTGTGCCAGATTTTTCACCATCCTTTTTTGCAACAGCGTGTTTCTGATATATTAAGATAAAGAGATACAGGGATACAAACACTTTTGGGAGCTTTAAAATTTATATTGGCTTACCTCGTTTTTTATTATTTGTTTGTTAAATTAATTTGCCACTCATCTCACTGCACAGTAATTCATGCTTTGCTTTGAATGCACCGTGATTGGAATCAGATCAGGGAAGGTCATTTTGGCCATTGAAGCCAAACCACTGCTCCGTAAAGGAATCCAAATTATTCCTTCCTCAGTAAATCCCTGACCAATGGTTGGTTAGTGAAGGGAACTTAGTAAAGATCTAGTGAAGGGGAATTTGTCATTTCTAAGAATTAGTACCACTAAGTGTTAGGAAATTTTTCCTATGAGTCTAGTAACCTACATAGAAATACTTGAAAAATATTATGCAAAAGAAAATCAAGACATGTTCTCCATTATTCATATTCTACATCCTTGATTGATAGAGAACATCTTTTTCTTCGGTACAATATTTTTCAAGTATTTCTAGAATATTATGGTGTCCTATTCCAAGCGAACCCTTTCAATAGAATTTAGTTTAAAAACTTTTAATGCCCTAATTGTCCTTGTCTAAACCTGCCCCAGTTTTTCTGAATCATTTTCAAAAGTGTGATGCCTAAAACTGTCCCAATTATTTTGAGGTGGGGTATGGGGGTGCAGATTGAAGTAAAGCAACTATTTTTCTTACAACAGTCCCTTAGATGTCTCTTAAAATTCAAATACTTCATGTTAGTGTTCTAGAAGTCATCCTATATGCAACCACATTAACAAACTTGTACTATTTAGAATTTGTGTTTTTAATTAATTGATACACTTGAATGTTAACACAGTCCTCCACAGAAAAGTGTGCTTTAAAACATGCACAAGTTGTACTAGTGACTCTTCCCCGATCTAGGACACATAAAAAGTGATAACTTTTATCATTTCCAGTATACCCAATAGAAATAGACAATCTGAGTCTCTCTCTGGAACTATTTCTGCAGATCCAGGATGCTCTTAGTGCACAGAATTGCATATAGAGTAGCCCCAAAATAACATGTACTAAGTTTTGCCCAGCACCTTTCTCATGCTTTGAAATACCTCAAGAAAAGTATAATCTACTTTAATCAAAGAGATTCAATATTCTATTGACTCCAGGCAAGCACAAAAATGTTGGACTAAACTTTTCAATAAAGAGTCAACACCGTAAACCTTGGAGCTCTTTGCAGACTAAAAATAACGCCCATAAAGAATTTGTTCAAACATTCAAAAGAACCTTACATTTGTTTATACTATGTTTACTAATTACACACATTTGGAACCCAAATACATACTTATGAGAAAATTCCGTTGTGTTCTATTGCATGCTTCAGCAAGGTGGATATTGTTATCTGTGTTCAAAAAGAGTATTAGAATTTTTAATGTACTAAGAAAAAAGTGGGGGTTGGAAATACCACCCTATCCCCAATTGGCATTACTCAATAGCAGATTGCTCCATTTATTATTTGTATCTGCTGAAAATAAATTGCTGAGTTAGTTGAGATGGCATGAGGCTATCAAGACATATTCTGCTGAGGCTGCAGTCCTAAGAGTCTTGCAATTAAAAAAAACCCTGAATGCAATGGACTTAGTTCAGAGAAGACAGGCATAGGGATACAGCCTGCATGCACTGGATGGTTTATGATCTGTGATCAATGCTCCAGAAATGCAGTGTATTGCTTGGCACTTCCTTTACTGAAGGATAAATATGCAGTGACTAGTTGCCTTTCTGAAGTGTGAGATACAGCAAAGCCAGATGCTAAAATATCTCAGGAACAGTTATGAGAAATTCTATTTTTCAAGAAACCTAAACCTATGCAGGCACTAATTTTAGCAGATATGTGTACCTCTGATGCAATACCATTCTTCCTTAACATTTGAGAAAATTGCCACCAAAATTGCCATTCACATTATAGCAAGTTTTCTTATTTTCATTGTTTATACAAGCAGATTGATCAATCTGATCCAGAGATTAGTTTCACCGCCATGTGTTCTTTCCCACTAAACCATCTCATTGTTTTAAGACACAGATTTCACAGCTCTGAATTTAATTTTGTTCGTTATCAAAAAGAAAGAAAACAGAGAGAACATCACAGGGGAATAAAGTCTTTCACCCTCTATCTTTCCCATTATTCCTCTTCTATTTGTCTTGATTATTATTCTTTTAAAAAATTCATGCCTTTCCCCAAATCATTATTGTAAAGCCAAAGCAGTCCTGAACATGTATTTTTAAAAAGGAATTACATCCATAAATAGAAATATGCCATTAGTGTGTTTGAGAGATTGGCTCTGTTTCTCTAATGAGCCACTGAAGGGCTTCATGCCTTCCTTGTCGTTCAAGTTCTGGTCCAATCACTTCTCTGCATTTTCTGTGGTAGTCATTCAGCCAGTCACACTAAAAGGGGAGAAAAATAAAGAAACTGTCTAAAAGAAAGATTTAAAAATGCCAAGCAAAGTAAAGGGAAGGGACTTCTGCTTCATCAAAGATTTGGGTGAAAAACCGACTCTCCACAGCCCTTCTAAACAATGGTAGAGAGGGGCCATACAGATCTAGGAGGCAACCCGGTATCAGAGGACAGGAACAACTAGATAGGGAATTGTATGATATAATGTTAAAAAATTTGACAGAAATGTGAGACTTCATTGCATGACTCATGATTTTGCAATCTATTTGTCCAAAGATGTATGTATGCATTTGTTAGATTTCTTTTATCTGCTTCTGTGATGTCTCTCTTGGATAACTCCTCTGACTCTTCCTTAGAGGCTGGCTTGAGGGAGGATGAGCTCATTCCTAGCATGTAAGGAACTAGGTTAATTAATGACTCTGTACTGCTCCCAACAGAGATTTACAGTGGGCTTCAGCTGGGGATAGTTTACAGGTCAAGAGGACTAGGAGGAACTGCCTTCGGCTGTCGATCCAAGAGCACACAGGACAGAGAAAAGACAAGAGGAAAGGAGATCTGCCAGATTACTTGGGAGGAAGCCCCGCTCCTCTTGATGGGCTACACCAGAAAGCTATTTATCACGGCAGGCAGAGGGAGGCGTAGCTGGGAACCTGTTTGGTTGTGTATTTGTCATGCTTCCAGCTTGACTTGGTGCCTTGGACACTCTGAACACCTTGCCAAGTGGATCTCATATATGTACTTTAGATTTTTCTGGTGGATTAAAGTTTGTTTGGTAGACTTGTTGGAAAACTTTTTATTGTTTTATGGATTATTGGCCATTGCCTTGTGAATTAATCTTGGTCTACTTGTGGCTGGATTTATTTGGGACAGTCCTGAGGCCAGGTGAGGGAAACTGCTGGGGAATATTAATAAACTCTCTAAAACACACTTCCATATGTGTGAATGGTGCAGCACAGATCCCATAAATTAAATGCATAACATATACAATATATAGAAGACTAGCTTATTTTATTTTGGTTTTGAGATTTAAACTTGCCAGTGTTTGCTATGTAATAATTAGGGATTGTTCAGGCTCCTAATCACTTTCTTTACTTTCAAAAATTGTTATCCATTAGAATCATCTGCACAATTTGTTGTTGTTTTGTTCACTGGGTGCTCAATGCTCCCAGTAGTAGTAGTAATATTAATAGGCTTTTAGGGAGATGAATCAAGATATATTTCATTCTGGAAGAAGCTTATAATCTCTATCTTTAAAGAATGTCCTGATTACATGCTTAGGAAATCCAGGTCATTATAGTAAGATATAAATGGAGCACATGATAACAATGTTAACTCCATCAAGGAATTGCATTCTTTTCTACTACGTTAATTTGAATTGAATTTGAATTTGAATTTGAATTTGAATTTGAATTGATTTTATTTGTAGGCCGCCCTTTTCCCTGAGGGGACTCAGGGCGGCTCACAGAAAACCAGGGAGGGGGGAATACAACGCTAAGACGACAACACATAATAAAATAATAGGCAACATGCATACAACATTCGGGCGGGGTAATGGTCCTTATCCCCAGGCCTGACGGGCGAGCCAGTTCTTCAAGGCTATGCGGAAGGCCTCGACGGTGGAGAGGGTACGAATCTCTACGGGGAGCTCGTTCATAGCTTTCATCTTGCTAAAGTTTCAGTGCTAGTGGCAAACTTTCTGTGGCTGTTATCCATAAATAAATCTACTCACTGCATAAACCCTCCCCAAATATGACTCTGCAGTTCCTTATTAACATTTCCAACTTTTTCCTGGCCTTTAGTAGGTACCGGTATTAACAGCATCTTTGCAGTTGTCTAACACTTCCTTGGTAGTTCAGCAAGTGTGTATATTGCATAATAGTTACATTATGTTTGGTAAGTTTTATAACTTGAATCTGAGTTTGGACAAAGTATCTGGAAACCACTACTATACAATAAACGATAGTAGCTAAAAGTATCTCTTATAACTTGCATATAAATTTAATAAATAATTTTAATCTTTGTTTTAAATTTGTATATCTTGTGTTTATTTTGTGTGCTTGAAAAGTGTAGAAAGGCAGGAAAATATATCATGTGGTACCAGTAACGTAAGGTGATTTTAAGAGTTTGTACGTATGCATGCGCAACTACATATGGTTAAAACCACCTTAAATTCATTGAGAACAGATAATAGAGTATTTATCTAATCAACTTTGAGTTGGTCTGTTTAAGGTCAGGGCTGTCTTCTTGTACAATAAATGTGATACATTATATTTTGAAATCTTGGTGAATTAGGAGATTCTCCTAGCCAAACATCTTGAACTCCATCTCCAAATACCTCTGGTGTTATTTATTTTATCATCGTTTTATAACAGAACTGACTGAGATAAGTTGGCTGTAAATAAGAAATAAATATTGTCATTTTGATTTGATTTTAAAGTTCAGAATAAAAGCTTCCAAATAAACCATAATGCATTTTATTACCCATCTTACCTCTCTTTGAGTCAGTAAGTGAACAAGTATCATTTTTGTTTGGATTGGGACTAGGGTCAATGGTTCAAACGTCAAACTTCCTCTGTTGCTGAAGTTATACTGTGAAAAAGAGAGTGCTACTTAGTCTTAGTCCTCTTCACATCAAGAGGAACAGATATATGTATGCATAATTGCCAGAGTGTCTTGCTCTGCTCTAAAGAAATAAACCTTAAAACAAACTTTAACAAAGTTCCCTACTTGTTAAAAAATTGCCAACCAAGGAATCTAGCATGGAAGTATGTAGGCATAGTGAAATGAATATTTCTGCTCTGATCAAATGTAAAATGTATGGGTTTTGTCAGCAATTAGGTAAGATGAATAGTCAAACTCTGTGAATTGGTGAGCATACCGGATCATGTTAGGGTGCTCTCACAAAATGGTTATCATGCCAGGTTCAAAACCAGTTTTGATAGTTTTTTATGACCTGCTTCAGTCTCAGCTCAGCTTACTTTGCATGTTCTTAATGCATGAGACTAAAAATGGCTACCATTTTTATCTTCTAAGCCAACCTATGGCAATTGCTCATTAATTTTCTTAAATAAAAAGATTGAAACTTAATAGGCATCAAAGAGGATGTTCAATTGCAATTGGTTTCCGAAGCCCTCATGTTGTGCCTTCCAGAGGGAGTTGTGTTCTGAGCCATATGCTGGGAACTATATACTGTTACATTAAAGCAATGCCTCCCTCCCCCAACCTTTAGGGCACTAGGGACCGGTTATGTGGAGAGAATTTTTTCTGGGGACCAGACAGGATGTGGTTTTTGTGCTGCCTATATCCTGCTTGTTTGCGCAGCCTGGTTTCTGGCATTCCATAGACTGGTGTTGTTCGAGGAACCGGGGGTTGGGGACTCCTGCATTAAAGGGCTTATTTATTTTGGATTAAACTTCTAAATATATTATCAGGGAGGCATTGCACATAAAAATCATATCCTGGATATGCTGTATTTTGCGTTCTCCAAGAGTAGACAACGAATTTGTGTTTTTTATTGGATACTGACCTTCTGGTCAAAAATGACGAGTTCTGGCTCATTCCAGTTTTTTGCCAATACTTATAGATTTTGGTCTCAGTGAAAACTCGGATCACCGAATGGATTGGTTTTTTGGGTTTTACAAGAGTACACCAACAATTTGTGTTTTTTCTTGGAAACTGACCTCCGGGTCAAAAATGACGATTTCTGGCTCACTCCAGTGTTTTGCCAATTCTCATAGATTTTGGTCTACCTCCTCAGTGAAATCTCGGATCACCGAGTGGATTGGTATTTTGGGTTCTCCAAGAGTAGAGAGAGAATTTGTGTTTTTTCTTGGAAACTGACCTCCGGATGAAAAATGACGATTTCTGGCTCATTCCAGTTTTTTGCCAATTCTCATACATTTTGGTCTAACACCTCAGTGAAATTTCGGATCACCGAACGGAGTGGTATTTTGGGTTCTCCAAGAATAGACAACGAATTTGTGTTTTTTCTTGGATACTGACCTTCTGGTCAAAAATGACGAGTTCTGGCTCATTCCAGTTTTTTGCCAATACTTATAGATTTTGGTCTCAGTGAAAACTCGGATCACCGAATGGATTGGTTTTTCGGGTTTTACAAGAGTACACCAACAATTTGTGTTTTTTCTTGGAAACTGACCTCCAGGTCAAAAATGACGATTTCTGGCTCACTCCAGTTTTTTGCCAATTCTCATAGATTTTGGTCTATCTCCTCAGTGAAATCTCGGATCACCGAATGGATTGGTTTTTTGGGTTTTACAAGAGTACACCAACAATTTGTGTTTTTTCTTGGAAACTGACCTCCGGGTCAAAAATGACGATTTCTGGCTCACTCCAGTGTTTTGCCAATTCTCATAGATTTTGGTCTACCTCCTCAGTGAAATCTCGGATCACCGAGTGGATTGGTATTTTGGGTTTTCCAAGAGTAGAGAGAGAATTTGTGTTTTTTCTTGGAAACTGACCTCCGGATGAAAAATGACGATTTCTGGCTCATTCCAGTTTTTTGCCAATTCTCATACATTTGGTCTAACACCTCAGTGAAATTTCGGATCACCGAACGGAGTGGTATTTTGGGTTCTCCAAGAGTAGACAACGAATTTGTGTTTTTTCATGGATACGGACCTTCTGCTCAAAAATGACGAGTTCTGGCTCATTCCAGTTTTTTGCCAATTCTCATACATTTTGGTCTAACTCCTCAGTGAAAACTCGGATCACCGAATGGATTGGTTTTTCGGGTTTTACAAGAGTACACCAACAATTTGTGTTTTTTCTTGGAAACTGACCTCCGGGTCAAAAATGACGATTTCTGGCTCACTCCAGTGTTTTGCCAATTCTCATACATTTTGGTCTAACTCCTCAGTGAAATCTCGGATCACCGAATGGAGTGGAATTTTGGATTATCCAAAAGTAGACAACGAATTTGTGTTTTTTCTTGGATACTGACCTTCTGGTCAAAAATGACGAGTTCTGGCTCATTCCAGTGTTTTGCCAATTCTCATACATTTTGGTCTAACTCCTCAGTGAAAACTCGGATCACCGAATGGATTGGTTTTTCGGGTTTTACAAGAGTACACCAACAATTTGTGTTTTTTTTGGAAACTGACCTCCGGGTCAAAAATGACGATTTCTGGCTCACTCCAGTGTTTTGCCAATTCTCATACATTTTGGTCTAACTCCTCAGAGAAATTTCGGATCACCGAACGGAGTGGTATTTTGGGTTCTCCAAGAGTAGACAACGAATTTGTGATTTTGCTTGGATGCTGACCTTCTGGTCAAAAATGACGAGTTCTGGCTCATTCCAGTTTTTTGCCAATTCTCATACATTTTGGTCTAACTCCTCAGTGAAAACTCGGATCACCGAATGGATTGGTTTTTTGGGTTTTACAAGAGTAGAGAGAGAATTTGTTTTTTTTCTTGGAAACTGACCTCCGGATGAAAAATGACGATTTCTGGCTCATTCCAGTTTTTTGCCAATTCTCATACATTTTGGTCTAACACCTCAGTGAAATTTCAGATCACCGAACGGAGTGGTATTTTGGGTTCTCCAAGAGTAGACAACGAATTTGTGTTTTTTCATGGATACGGACCTTCTGGTCAAAAATGACGAGTTCTGGCTCATTCCAGTTTTTTGCCAATTCTCATACATTTTGGTCTAACTCCTCAGTGAAAACTCGGATCACCGAATGGATTCGTTTTTCGGGTTTTACAAGAGTACACCAACAATTTGTGTTTTTTCTTGGAAACTGACCTCCAGGTCAGAAATGACGATTTCTGGCTCACTCCAGTTTTTTGCCAATTCTCATAGATTTTGGTCTACCTCCTCAGTGAAATCTCGGATCACCGAGTGGATTGGTATTTTGCGTTCTCCAAGAGTAGACAACGAATTTGTGTTTTTTCTTGGATACTGACCTTCTGGTCAAAAATGACGAGTTCTGGCTCATTCCAGTTTTTTGCCAATACTTATAGATTTTGGTCTCAGTGAAAACTCGGATCACCGAATGGATTGGTTTTTTGGGTTTTACAAGAGTACACCAACAATTTGTGTTTTTTCTTGGAAACTGACCTCCGGGTCAAAAATGACGATTTCTGGCTCATTCCAGTTTTTTGCCAATTCTCATACATTTTGGTCTAACACCTCAGTGAAATTTCGGATCACCGAACGGAGTGGTATTTTGGGTTCTCCAAGAGTAGAAAACGAATTTGTGTTTTTTCATGGATATGGACCTTCTGGTCAAAAATGACGAGTTCTGGCTCATTCCAGTTTTTTGCCAATTCTCATACATTTTGGTCTAACTCCTCAGTGAAAACGCGGATCACCGAATGGATTGGTTTTTTGGGTTTTACAAGAGTACACCAACAATTTTTTTTTTTTTGGAAACTGACCTCCGGGTCAAAAATGAGGATTTCTGGCTCACTCCAGTGTTTTGCCAATTCTCATAGATTTTGGTCTACCTCCTCAGTGAAATCTCGGATCACCGAGTGGATTGGTATTTTGGGTTTTCCAAGAGTAGAGAGAGAATTTGTGTTTTTTCTTGGAAACTGACCTCCGGATGAAAAATGACGATTTCTGGCTCATTCCAGTTTTTTGCCAATTCTCATACATTTTGGTCTAACACCTCAGTGAAATTTCGGATCACCGAACGGAGTGGTATTTTGGGTTCTCCAAGAGTAGACAACGAATTTGTGTTTTTTCATGGATACGGACCTTCTGGTCAAAAATGACGAGTTCTGGCTCATTCCAGTTTTTTGCCAATTCTCATACATTTTGGTCTAACTCCTCAGTGAAAACTCGGATCACCGAATGGATTGGTTTTTTGGGTTTTACAAGAGTAGAGAGAGAATTTGTTTTTTTTCTTGGAAACTGACCTCCAGGTCAAAAATGACGATTTCTTCCTCACTCCAGTTTTTTGCCAATTCTCATAGATTTTGGTCTACCTCCTCAGTGAAATCTCGGATCACCGAACGGAGTGGTATTTTGGGTTCTCCAAGAGTAGACAACGAATTTGTGTTTTTTCATGGATACGGACCTTCTGGTCAAAAATGACGAGTTCTGGCTCATTCCAGTTTTTTGCCAATTCTCATAGATTTTGGTCTACCTCCTCAGTGAAATCTCGGATCACCGAGTGGATTGGTATTTTGGGTTTTCCAAGAGTAGAGAGAGAATTTGTGTTTTTTCTTGGAAACTGACCTCCGGATGAAAAATGACGATTTCTGGCTCATTCCAGTTTTTTGCCAATTCTCATACATTTTGGTCTAACACCTCAGTGAAATTTCGGATCACCGAACGGAGTGGTATTTTGGGTTCTCCAAGAATAGACAACGAATTTGTGATTTTGCTTGGATGCTGACCTTCTGGTCAAAAATGACGAGTTCTGGCTCATTCCAGTTTTTTGCCAATTCTCATACATTTTGGTCTAACTCCTCAGTGAAAACTCGGATCACCGAATGGATTGGTTTTTTGGGTTTTACAAGAGTAGAGAGAGAATTTGTTTTTTTTCTTGGAAACTGACCTCCGGATGAAAAATGACGATTTCTGGCTCATTCCAGTTTTTTGCCAATTCTCATACATTTTGGTCTAACACCTCAGTGAAATTTCAGATCACCGAACGGAGTGGTATTTTGGGTTCTCCAAGAGTAGACAACGAATTTGTGTTTTTTCATGGATACGGACCTTCTGGTCAAAAATGACGAGTTCTGGCTCATTCCAGTTTTTTGCCAATTCTCATACATTTTGGTCTAACTCCTCAGTGAAAACTCGGATCACCGAATGGATTGGTTTTTCGGGTTTTACAAGAGTACACCAACAATTTGTGTTTTTTCTTGGAAACTGACCTCCAGGTCAAAAATGACGATTTCTTCCTCACTCCAGTTTTTTGCCAATTCTCATAGATTTTGGTCTACCTCCTCAGTGAAATCTCGGATCACCGAACGGAGTGGTATTTTGGGTTCTCCAAGAGTAGACAACGAATTTGTGTTTTTTCATGGATACGGACCTTCTGGTCAAAAATGACGAGTTCTGGCTCATTCCAGTTTTTTGCCAATTCTCATAGATTTTGGTCTACCTCCTCAGTGAAATCTCGGATCACCGAGTGGATTGGTATTTTGGGT
This sequence comes from Thamnophis sirtalis, assembly GCF_051295495.1. Taxonomy (NCBI): domain Eukaryota; kingdom Metazoa; phylum Chordata; class Lepidosauria; order Squamata; family Natricidae; genus Thamnophis; species Thamnophis sirtalis. Next base: position 51,965,827 of record NW_028261391.1, read on the forward strand.
TTTCCAAGAGTAGAGAGAGAATTTGTGTTTTTTCTTGGAAACTGACCTCCGGATGAAAAATGACGATTTCTGGCTCATTCCAGTTTTTTGCCAATTCTCATACATTTTGGTCTAACACCTCAGTGAAATTTCGGATCACCGAACGGAGTGGTATTTTGGGTTCTCCAAGAGTAGACAACGAATTTGTGTTTTTTCATGGATACGGACCTTCTGGTCAAAAATGACGAGTTCTGGCTCATTCCAGTTTTTTGCCAATTCTCATACATTTTGGTCTAACTCCTCAGTGAAAACTCGGATCACCGAATGGATTGGTTTTTTGGGTTTTACAAGAGTACACCAACAATTTGTGTTTTTTCTTGGAAACTGACCTCCGGGTAAAAAATGACGATTTCTGGCTCACTCCAGTGTTTTGCCAATTCTCATAGATTTTGGTCTACCTCCTCAGTGAAATCTCGGATCACCGAGTGGATTGGTATTTTGGGTTTTCCAAGAGTAGAGAGAGAATTTGTGTTTTTTCTTGGAAACTGACCTCCGGATGAAAAATGACGATTTCTGGCTCATTCCAGTTTTTTGCCAATTCTCATACATTTTGGTCTAACACCTCAGTGAAATTTCGGATCACCGAACGGAGTGGTATTTTGGGTTCTCCAAGAGTAGACAACGAATTTGTGTTTTTTCATGGATACGGACCTTCTGGTCAAAAATGACGAGTTCTGGCTCATTCCAGTTTTTTGCCAATTCTCATACATTTTGGTCTAACTCCTCAGTGTAAACTCGGATCACCGAATGGATTGGTTTTTTGGGTTTTACAAGAGTACACCAACAATTTTTTTTTTCTTGGAAACTGACCTCCGGGTCAAAAATGACGATTTCTGGCTCACTCCAGTGTTTTGCCAATTCTCATAGATTTTGGTCTACCTCCTCAGTGAAATCTCGGATCACCGAGTGGATTGGTATTTTGGGTTTTCCAAGAGTAGAGAGAGAATTTGTGTTTTTTCTTGGAAACTGACCTCCGGATGAAAAATGACGATTTCTGGCTCATTCCAGTTTTTTGCCAATTCTCATACATTTTGGTCTAACACCTCAGTGAAATTTCGGATCACCGAACGGAGTGGTATTTTGGGTTCTCCAAGAGTAGAAAACGAATTTGTGTTTTTTCATGGATATGGACCTTCTGGTCAAAAATGACGAGTTCTGGCTCATTCCAGTTTTTTGCCAATTCTCATAGATTTTGGTCTACCTCCTCAGTGAAAACTCGGATCACCGAATGGATTGGTTTTTTGGGTTTTACAAGAGTACACCAACAATTATTTTTTTCTTGGAAACTGACCTCCGGGTCAAAAATGAGGATTTCTGGCTCACTCCAGTGTTTTGCCAATTCTCATAGATTTTGGTCTACCTCCTCAGTGAAATCTCGGATCACCGAGTGGATTGGTATTTTGGGTTTTCCAAGAGTAGAGAGAGAATTTGTGTTTTTTCTTGGAAACTGACCTCCGGATGAAAAATGACGATTTCTGGCTCATTCCAGTTTTTTGCCAATTCTCATACATTTTGGTCTAACACCTCAGTGAAATTTCGGATCACCGAACGGAGTGGTATTTTGGGTTCTCCAAGAGTAGACAACGAATTTGTGTTTTTTCATGGATACGGACCTTCTGGTCAAAAATGACGAGTTCTGGCTCATTCCAGTTTTTTGCCAATTCTCATAGATTTTGGTCTACCTCCTCAGTGAAATCTCGGATCACCGAGTGGATTGGTATTTTGGGTTTTCCAAGAGTAGAGAGAGAATTTGTGTTTTTTCTTGGAAACTGACCTCCGGATGAAAAATGACGATTTCTGGCTCATTCCAGTTTTTTGCCAATTCTCATACATTTTGGTCTAACACCTCAGTGAAATTTCGGATCACCGAACGGAGTGGTATTTTGGGTTCTCCAAGAATAGACAACGAATTTGTGATTTTGCTTGGATGCTGACCTTCTGGTCAAAAATGACGAGTTCTGGCTCATTCCAGTTTTTTGCCAATTCTCATACATTTTGGTCTAACTCCTCAGTGAAAACTCGGATCACCGAATGGATTGGTTTTTTGGGTTTTACAAGAGTAGAGAGAGAATTTGTTTTTTTTCTTGGAAACTGACCTCCGGATGAAAAATGACGATTTCTGGCTCATTCCAGTTTTTTGCCAATTCTCATACATTTTGGTCTAACACCTCAGTGAAATTTCAGATCACCGAACGGAGTGGTATTTTGGGTTCTCCAAGAGTAGACAACGAATTTGTGTTTTTTCATGGATACGGACCTTCTGGTCAAAAATGACGAGTTCTGGCTCATTCCAGTTTTTTGCCAATTCTCATACATTTTGGTCTAACTCCTCAGTGAAAACTCGGATCACCGAATGGATTGGTTTTTCGGGTTTTACAAGAGTACACCAACAATTTGTGTTTTTTCTTGGAAACTGACCTCCAGGTCAAAAATGACGATTTCTTCCTCACTCCAGTTTTTTGCCAATTCTCATAGATTTTGGTCTACCTCCTCAGTGAAATCTCGGATCACCGAACGGAGTGGTATTTTGGGTTCTCCAAGAGTAGACAACGAATTTGTGTTTTTTCATGGATACGGACCTTCTGGTCAAAAATGACGAGTTCTGGCTCATTCCAGTTTTTTGCCAATTCTCATAGATTTTGGTCTACCTCCTCAGTGAAATCTCGGATCACCGAGTGGATTGGTATTTTGGGTTTTCCAAGAGTAGAGAGAGAATTTGTGTTTTTTCTTGGAAACTGACCTCCGGATGAAAAATGACGATTTCTGGCTCATTCCAGTTTTTTGCCAATTCTCATACATTTTGGTCTAACACCTCAGTGAAATTTCGGATCACCGAACGGAGTGGTATTTTGGGTTCTCCAAGAGTAGACAACGAATTTGTGTTTTTTCATGGATACGGACCTTCTGGTCAAAAATGACGAGTTCTGGCTCATTCCAGTTTTTTGCCAATTCTCATACATTTTGGTCTAACTCCTCAGTGAAAACTCGGATCACCGAATGGATTGGTTTTTTGGGTTTTACAAGAGTACACCAACAATTTGTGTTTTTTCTTGGAAACTGACCTCCGGGTAAAAAATGACGATTTCTGGCTCACTCCAGTGTTTTGCCAATTCTCATAGATTTTGGTCTACCTCCTCAGTGAAATCTCGGATCACCGAGTGGATTGGTATTTTGGGTTTTCCAAGAGTAGAGAGAGAATTTGTGTTTTTTCTTGGAAACTGACCTCCGGATGAAAAATGACGATTTCTGGCTCATTCCAGTTTTTTGCCAATTCTCATACATTTTGGTCTAACACCTCAGTGAAATTTCGGATCACCGAACGGAGTGGTATTTTGGGTTCTCCAAGAGTAGACAACGAATTTGTGTTTTTTCATGGATACGGACCTTCTGGTCAAAAATGACGAGTTCTGGCTCATTCCAGTTTTTTGCCAATTCTCATACATTTTGGTCTAACTCCTCAGTGTAAACTCGGATCACCGAATGGATTGGTTTTTTGGGTTTTACAAGAGTACACCAACAATTTTTTTTTTCTTGGAAACTGACCTCCGGGTCAAAAATGACGATTTCTGGCTCACTCCAGTGTTTTGCCAATTCTCATAGATTTTGGTCTACCTCCTCAGTGAAATCTCGGATCACCGAGTGGATTGGTATTTTGGGTTTTCCAAGAGTAGAGAGAGAATTTGTGTTTTTTCTTGGAAACTGACCTCCGGATGAAAAATGACGATTTCTGGCTCATTCCAGTTTTTTGCCAATTCTCATACATTTTGGTCTAACACCTCAGTGAAATTTCGGATCACCGAACGGAGTGGTATTTTGGGTTCTCCAAGAGTAGAAAACGAATTTGTGTTTTTTCATGGATATGGACCTTCTGGTCAAAAATGACGAGTTCTGGCTCATTCCAGTTTTTTGCCAATTCTCATAGATTTTGGTCTACCTCCTCAGTGAAAACTCGGATCACCGAATGGATTGGTTTTTTGGGTTTTACAAGAGTACACCAACAATTATTTTTTTCTTGGAAACTGACCTCCGGGTCAAAAATGAGGATTTCTGGCTCACTCCAGTGTTTTGCCAATTCTCATAGATTTTGGTCTACCTCCTCAGTGAAATCTCGGATCACCGAGTGGATTGGTATTTTGGGTTTTCCAAGAGTAGAGAGAGAATTTGTGTTTTTTCTTGGAAACTGACCTCCGGATGAAAAATGACGATTTCTGGCTCATTCCAGTTTTTTGCCAATTCTCATACATTTTGGTCTAACACCTCAGTGAAATTTCGGATCACCGAACGGAGTGGTATTTTGGGTTCTCCAAGAGTAGACAACGAATTTGTGTTTTTTCATGGATACGGACCTTCTGGTCAAAAATGACGAGTTCTGGCTCATTCCAGTTTTTTGCCAATTCTCATACATTTTGGTCTAACTCCTCAGTGAAAACTCGGATCACCGAATAGATTGGTTTTTCGGGTTTTACAAGAGTACACCAACAATTTGTGTTTTTTCTTGGAAACTGACCTCCGGGTCAAAAATGACGATTTCTGGCTCACTCCAGTTTTTTTGCCAATTCTCATACATTTTGGTCTAACTCCTCAGAGAAATTTCGGATCACCGAACGGAGTGGTATTTTGGGTTCTCCAAGAGTAGACAACGAATTTGTGTTTTTGCTTGGATGCTAACCTTCTGGTCAAAAATGACGAGTTCTGGCTCATTCCAGTTTTTTGCCAATTCTCATACATTTTGGTCTAACTCCTCAGTGAAAACTCGGATCACCGAATGGATTGGTTTTTTGGGTTTTACAAGAGTAGAGAGAGAATTTGTTTTTTTTCTTGGAAACTGACCTCCGGATGAAAAATGACGATTTCTGGCTCATTCCAGTTTTTTGCCAATTCTCATACATTTTGGTCTAACACCTCAGTGAAATTTCAGATCACCGAACGGAGTGGTATTTTGGGTTCTCCAAGAGTAGACAACGAATTTGTGTTTTTTCATGGATACGGACCTTCTGGTCAAAAATGACGAGTTCTGGCTCATTCCAGTTTTTTGCCAATTCTCATACATTTTGGTCTAACTCCTCAGTGAAAACTCGGATCACCGAATGGATTGGTTTTTCGGGTTTTACAAGAGTACACCAACAATTTGTGTTTTTTCTTGGAAACTGACCTCCAGGTCAGAAATGACGATTTCTGGCTCACTCCAGTTTTTTGCCAATTCTCATAGATTTTGGTCTACCTCCTCAGTGAAATCTCGGATCACCGAGTGGATTGGTATTTTGCGTTCTCCAAGAGTAGACAACGAATTTGTGTTTTTTCTTGGATACTGACCTTCTGGTCAAAAATGACGAGTTCTGGCTCATTCCAGTTTTTTGCCAATACTTATAGATTTTGGTCTCAGTGAAAACTCGGATCACCGAATGGATTGGTTTTTTGGGTTTTACAAGAGTACACCAACAATTTGTGTTTTTTCTTGGAAACTGACCTCCGGGTCAAAAATGACGATTTCTGGCTCATTCCAGTTTTTTGCCAATTCTCATACATTTTGGTCTAACACCTCAGTGAAATTTCGGATCACCGAACGGAGTGGTATTTTGGGTTCTCCAAGAGTAGAAAACGAATTTGTGTTTTTTCATGGATATGGACCTTCTGGTCAAAAATGACGAGTTCTGGCTCATTCCAGTTTTTTGCCAATTCTCATACATTTTGGTCTAACTCCTCAGTGAAAACGCGGATCACCGAATGGATTGGTTTTTTGGGTTTTACAAGAGTACACCAACAATTTTTTTTTTTTTGGAAACTGACCTCCGGGTCAAAAATGAGGATTTCTGGCTCACTCCAGTGTTTTGCCAATTCTCATAGATTTTGGTCTACCTCCTCAGTGAAATCTCGGATCACCGAGTGGATTGGTATTTTGGGTTTTCCAAGAGTAGAGAGAGAATTTGTGTTTTTTCTTGGAAACTGACCTCCGGATGAAAAATGACGATTTCTGGCTCATTCCAGTTTTTTGCCAATTCTCATACATTTTGGTCTAACACCTCAGTGAAATTTCGGATCACCGAACGGAGTGGTATTTTGGGTTCTCCAAGAGTAGACAACGAATTTGTGTTTTTTCATGGATACGGACCTTCTGGTCAAAAATGACGAGTTCTGGCTCATTCCAGTTTTTTGCCAATTCTCATACATTTTGGTCTAACTCCTCAGTGAAAACTCGGATCACCGAATAGATTGGTTTTTCGGGTTTTACAAGAGTACACCAACAATTTGTGTTTTTTCTTGGAAACTGACCTCCGGGTCAAAAATGAGGATTTCTGGCTCACTCCAGTGTTTTGCCAATTCTCATAGATTTTGGTCTACCTCCTCAGTGAAATCTCGGATCACCGAGTGGATTGGTATTTTGGGTTTTCCAAGAGTAGAGAGAGAATTTGTGTTTTTTCTTGGAAACTGACCTCCGGATGAAAAATGACGATTTCTGGCTCATTCCAGTTTTTTGCCAATTCTCATACATTTTGGTCTAACACCTCAGTGAAATTTCGGATCACCGAACGGAGTGGTATTTTGGGTTCTCCAAGAGTAGACAACGAATTTGTGTTTTTTCATGGATACGGACCTTCTGGTCAAAAATGACGAGTTCTGGCTCATTCCAGTTTTTTGCCAATTCTCATACATTTTGGTCTACCTCCTCAGTGAAATCTCGGATCACCGAGTGGATTGGTATTTTGGGTTTTCCAAGAGTAGAGAGAGAATTTGTGTTTTTTCTTGGAAACTGACCTCCGGATGAAAAATGACGATTTCTGGCTCATTCCAGTTTTTTGCCAATTCTCATACATTTTGGTCTAACACCTCAGTGAAATTTCGGATCACCGAACGGAGTGGTATTTTGGGTTCTCCAAGAGTAGACAACGAATTTGTGTTTTTTCATGGATACGGACCTTCTGGTCAAAAATGACGAGTTCTGGCTCATTCCAGTTTTTTGCCAATTCTCATACATTTTGGTCTAACTCCTCAGTGAAAACTCGGATCACCGAATGGATTGGTTTTTCGGGTTTTACAAGAGTACACCAACAATTTGTGTTTTTTCTTGGAAACTGACCTCCAGGTCAAAAATGACGATTTCTTCCTCACTCCAGTTTTTTGCCAATTCTCATAGATTTTGGTCTACCTCCTCAGTGAAATCTCGGATCACCGAACGGAGTGGTATTTTGGGTTCTCCAAGAGTAGACAACGAATTTGTGTTTTTTCATGGATACGGACCTTCTGGTCAAAAATGACGAGTTCTGGCTCATTCCAGTTTTTTGCCAATTCTCATAGATTTTGGTCTACCTCCTCAGTGAAATCTCGGATCACCGAGTGGATTGGTATTTTGGGTTTTCCAAGAGTAGAGAGAGAATTTGTGTTTTTTCTTGGAAACTGACCTCCGGATGAAAAATGACGATTTCTGGCTCATTCCAGTTTTTTGCCAATTCTCATACATTTTGGTCTAACACCTCAGTGAAATTTCGGATCACCGAACGGAGTGGTATTTTGGGTTCTCCAAGAGTAGACAACGAATTTGTGTTTTTTCATGGATACGGACCTTCTGGTCAAAAATGACGAGTTCTGGCTCATTCCAGTTTTTTGCCAATTCTCATACATTTTGGTCTAACTCCTCAGTGAAAACTCGGATCACCGAATGGATTGGTTTTTTGGGTTTTACAAGAGTACACCAACAATTTGTGTTTTTTCTTGGAAACTGACCTCCGGGTAAAAAATGACGATTTCTGGCTCACTCCAGTGTTTTGCCAATTCTCATAGATTTTGGTCTACCTCCTCAGTGAAATCTCGGATCACCGAGTGGATTGGTATTTTGGGTTTTCCAAGAGTAGAGAGAGAATTTGTGTTTTTTCTTGGAAACTGACCTCCGGATGAAAAATGACGATTTCTGGCTCATTCCAGTTTTTTGCCAATTCTCATACATTTTGGTCTAACACCTCAGTGAAATTTCGGATCACCGAACGGAGTGGTATTTTGGGTTCTCCAAGAGTAGACAACGAATTTGTGTTTTTTCATGGATACGGACCTTCTGGTCAAAAATGACGAGTTCTGGCTCATTCCAGTTTTTTGCCAATTCTCATACATTTTGGTCTAACTCCTCAGTGTAAACTCGGATCACCGAATGGATTGGTTTTTTGGGTTTTACAAGAGTACACCAACAATTTTTTTTTTCTTGGAAACTGACCTCCGGGTCAAAAATGACGATTTCTGGCTCACTCCAGTGTTTTGCCAATTCTCATAGATTTTGGTCTACCTCCTCAGTGAAATCTCGGATCACCGAGTGGATTGGTATTTTGGGTTTTCCAAGAGTAGAGAGAGAATTTGTGTTTTTTCTTGGAAACTGACCTCCGGATGAAAAATGACGATTTCTGGCTCATTCCAGTTTTTTGCCAATTCTCATACATTTTGGTCTAACACCTCAGTGAAATTTCAGATCACCGAACGGAGTGGTATTTTGGGTTCTCCAAGAGTAGACAACGAATTTGTGTTTTTTCATGGATACGGACCTTCTGGTCAAAAATGACGAGTTCTGGCTCATTCCAGTTTTTTGCCAATTCTCATACATTTTGGTCTAACTCCTCAGTGAAAACTCGGATCACCGAATGGATTGGTTTTTCGGGTTTTACAAGAGTACACCAACAATTTGTGTTTTTTCTTGGAAACTGACCTCCAGGTCAGAAATGACGATTTCTGGCTCACTCCAGTTTTTTGCCAATTCTCATAGATTTTGGTCTACCTCCTCAGTGAAATCTCGGATCACCGAGTGGATTGGTATTTTGCGTTCTCCAAGAGTAGACAACGAATTTGTGTTTTTTCTTGGATACTGACCTTCTGGTCAAAAATGACGAGTTCTGGCTCATTCCAGTTTTTTGCCAATACTTATAGATTTTGGTCTCAGTGAAAACTCGGATCACCGAATGGATTGGTTTTTTGGGTTTTACAAGAGTACACCAACAATTTGTGTTTTTTCTTGGAAACTGACCTCCGGGTCAAAAATGACGATTTCTGGCTCATTCCAGTTTTTTGCCAATTCTCATACATTTTGGTCTAACACCTCAGTGAAATTTCGGATCACCGAACGGAGTGGTATTTTGGGTTCTCCAAGAGTAGAAAACGAATTTGTGTTTTTTCATGGATATGGACCTTCTGGTCAAAAATGACGAGTTCTGGCTCATTCCAGTTTTTTGCCAATTCTCATACATTTTGGTCTAACTCCTCAGTGAAAACGCGGATCACCGAATGGATTGGTTTTTTGGGTTTTACAAGAGTACACCAACAATTTTTTTTTTTTTGGAAACTGACCTCCGGGTCAAAAATGAGGATTTCTGGCTCACTCCAGTGTTTTGCCAATTCTCATAGATTTTGGTCTACCTCCTCAGTGAAATCTCGGATCACCGAGTGGATTGGTATTTTGGGTTTTCCAAGAGTAGAGAGAGAATTTGTGTTTTTTCTTGGAAACTGACCTCCGGATGAAAAATGACGATTTCTGGCTCATTCCAGTTTTTTGCCAATTCTCATACATTTTGGTCTAACACCTCAGTGAAATTTCGGATCACCGAACGGAGTGGTATTTTGGGTTCTCCAAGAGTAGACAACGAATTTGTGTTTTTTCATGGATACGGACCTTCTGGTCAAAAATGACGAGTTCTGGCTCATTCCAGTTTTTTGCCAATTCTCATACATTTTGGTCTAACTCCTCAGTGAAAACTCGGATCACCGAATAGATTGGTTTTTCGGGTTTTACAAGAGTACACCAACAATTTGTGTTTTTTCTTGGAAACTGACCTCCGGGTCAAAAATGAGGATTTCTGGCTCACTCCAGTGTTTTGCCAATTCTCATAGATTTTGGTCTACCTCCTCAGTGAAATCTCGGATCACCGAGTGGATTGGTATTTTGGGTTTTCCAAGAGTAGAGAGAGAATTTGTGTTTTTTCTTGGAAACTGACCTCCGGATGAAAAATGACGATTTCTGGCTCATTCCAGTTTTTTGCCAATTCTCATACATTTTGGTCTAACACCTCAGTGAAATTTCGGATCACCGAACGGAGTGGTATTTTGGGTTCTCCAAGAGTAGACAACGAATTTGTGTTTTTTCATGGATACGGACCTTCTGGTCAAAAATGACGAGTTCTGGCTCATTCCAGTTTTTTGCCAATTCTCATACATTTTGGTCTAACTCCTCAGTGAAAACTCGGATCACCGAATAGATTGGTTTTTCGGGTTTTACAAGAGTACACCAACAATTTGTGTTTTTTCTTGGAAACTGACCTCCGGGTCAAAAATGACGATTTCTGGCTCACTCCAGTTTTTTTGCCAATTCTCATACATTTTGGTCTAACTCCTCAGTGAAAACTCGGATCACCGAATGGATTGGTTTTTCGGGTTTTACAAGAGTAGAGAGAGAATTTGTTTTTTTTCTTGGAAACTGACCTCCGGATGAAAAATGACGATTTCTGGCTCATTCCAGTTTTTTGCCAATTCTCATACATTTTGGTCTAACACCTCAGTGAAATTTCAGATCACCGAACGGAGTGGTATTTTGGGTTCTCCAAGAGTAGACAACGAATTTGTGTTTTTTCATGGATACGGACCTTCTGGTCAAAAATGACGAGTTCTGGCTCATTCCAGTTTTTTGCCAATTCTCATACATTTTGGTCTAACTCCTCAGTGAAAACTCGGATCACCGAATGGATTGGTTTTTCGGGTTTTACAAGACTACACCAACAATTTGTGTTTTTTCTTGGAAACTGACCTCCAGGTCAAAAATGACGATTTCTGGCTCACTCCAGTTTTTTGCCAATTCTCATAGATTTTGGTCTACCTCCTCAGTGAAATCTCGGATCACCGAGTGGATTGGTATTTTGCGTTCTCCAAGAGTAGACAACGAATTTGTGTTTTTTCTTGGATACTGACCTTCTGGTCAAAAATGACGAGTTCTGGCTCACTCCAGTGTTTTGCCAATTCTCATAGATTTTGGTCTACCTCCTCAGTGAAATCTCGGATCACCGAGTGGATTGGTATTTTGGGTTTTCCAAGAGTAGAGAGAGAATTTGTGTTTTTTCTTGGAAACTGACCTCCGGATGAAAAATGACGATTTCTGGCTCATTCCAGTTTTTTGCCAATTCTCATACATTTTGGTCTAACACCTCAGTGAAATTTCGGATCACCGAACGGAGTGGTATTTTGGGTTCTCCAAGAGTAGACAACGAATTTGTGTTTTTTCATGGATACGGACCTTCTGGTCAAAAATGACGAGTTCTGGCTCATTCCAGTTTTTTGCCAATTCTCATACATTTTGGTCTAACTCCTCAGTGAAAACTCGGATCACCGAATGGATTGGTTTTTCGGATTTTACAAGAGTACACCAACAATTTGTGTTTTTTCTTGGAAACTGACCTCCGGGTTAAAAATGACGATTTCTGGCTCACTCCAGTTTTTTTGCCAATTCTCATACATTTTGGTCTAACTCCTCAGAGAAATTTCGGATCACCGAACGGAGTGGTATTTTGGGTTCTCCAAGAGTAGACAACGAATTTGTGTTTTTGCTTGGATGCTGACCTTCTGGTCAAAAATGACGAGTTCTGGCTCATTCCAGTTTTTTGCCAATTCTCATACATTTTGGTCTAACTCCTCAGTGAAAACTCGGATCACCGAATGGATTGGTTTTTTGGGTTTTACAAGAGTACACCAACAATTTGTGTTTTTTCTTGGAAACTGACCTCCAGGTCAAAAATGACGATTTCTGGCTCACTCCAGTGTTTTGCCAATTCTCATACATTTTGGTCTAACTCCTCAGAGAAATTTCGGATCACCGAACGGAGTGGTATTTTGGGTTCTCTAAGAGTAGACAACGAATATGTGTTTTTGCTTGGATGCTGACCTTCTGGTCAAAAATGACGAGTTCTGGCTCATTCCAGTTTTTTGCCAATTCTCATACATTTTGGTCTAACACCTCAGTGAAATTTCAGATCACCGAACGGAGTGGTATTTTGGGTTCTCCAAGAGTAGACAACGAATTTGTGTTTTTTCATGGATACGGACCTTCTGGTCAAAAATGACGAGTTCTGGCTCATTCCAGTTTTTTGCCAATTCTCATACATTTTGGTCTAACTCCTCAGTGAAAACTCGGATCACCGAATGGATTGGTTTTTCGGGTTTTACAAGAGTACACCAACAATTTGTGTTTTTTCTTGGAAACTGACCTCCAGGTCAAAAATGACGATTTCTGGCTCACTCCAGTGTTTTGCCAATTCTCATAGATTTTGGTCTACCTCCTCAGTGAAATCTCGGATCACCGAGTGGATTGGTATTTTGGGTTTTCCAAGAGTAGAGAGAGAATTTGTGTTTTTTCTTGGAAACTGACCTCCGGATGAAAAATGACGATTTCTGGCTCATTCCAGTTTTTTGCCAATTCTCATACATTTTGGTCTAACACCTCAGTGAAATTTCGGATCACCGAACGGAGTGGTATTTTGGGTTCTCCAAGAGTAGACAACGAATTTGTGTTTTTTCATGGATACGGACCTTCTGGTCAAAAATGACGAGTTCTGGCTCATTCCAGTTTTTTGCCAATTCTCATACATTTTGGTCTAACTCCTCAGTGAAAACTCGGATCACCGAATAGATTGGTTTTTCGGGTTTTACAAGAGTACACCAACAATTTGTGTTTTTTCTTGGAAACTGACCTCCGGGTCAAAAATGACGATTTCTGGCTCACTCCAGTTTTTTTGCCAATTCTCATACATTTTGGTCTAACTCCTCAGTGAAAACTCGGATCACCGAATGGATTGGTTTTTCGGGTTTTACAAGAGTAGAGAGAGAATTTGTTTTTTTTCTTGGAAACTGACCTCCGGATGAAAAATGACGATTTCTGGCTCATTCCAGTTTTTTGCCAATTCTCATACATTTTGGTCTAACACCTCAGTGAAATTTCAGATCACCGAACGGAGTGGTATTTTGGGTTCTCCAAGAGTAGACAACGAATTTGTGTTTTTTCATGGATACGGACCTTCTGGTCAAAAATGACGAGTTCTGGCTCATTCCAGTTTTTTGCCAATTCTCATACATTTTGGTCTAACTCCTCAGTGAAAACTCGGATCACCGAATGGATTGGTTTTTCGGGTTTTACAAGACTACACCAACAATTTGTGTTTTTTCTTGGAAACTGACCTCCAGGTCAAAAATGACGATTTCTGGCTCACTCCAGTTTTTTGCCAATTCTCATAGATTTTGGTCTACCTCCTCAGTGAAATCTCGGATCACCGAGTGGATTGGTATTTTGCGTTCTCCAAGAGTAGACAACGAATTTGTGTTTTTTCTTGGATACTGACCTTCTGGTCAAAAATGACGAGTTCTGGCTCACTCCAGTGTTTTGCCAATTCTCATAGATTTTGGTCTACCTCCTCAGTGAAATCTCGGATCACCGAGTGGATTGGTATTTTGGGTTTTCCAAGAGTAGAGAGAGAATTTGTGTTTTTTCTTGGAAACTGACCTCCGGATGAAAAATGACGATTTCTGGCTCATTCCAGTTTTTTGCCAATTCTCATACATTTTGGTCTAACACCTCAGTGAAATTTCGGATCACCGAACGGAGTGGTATTTTGGGTTCTCCAAGAGTAGACAACGAATTTGTGTTTTTTCATGGATACGGACCTTCTGGTCAAAAATGACGAGTTCTGGCTCATTCCAGTGTTTTGCCAATTCTCATACATTTTGGTCTAACTCCTCAGAGAAATTTCGGATCACCGAACGGAGTGGTATTTTGGGTTCTCCAAGAGTAGACAACGAATTTGTGTTTTTGCTTGGATGCTGACCTTCTGGTCAAAAATGACGAGTTCTGGCTCATTCCAGTTTTTTGCCAATTCTCATACATTTTGGTCTAACTCCTCAGTGAAAACTCGGATCACCGAATGGATTGGTTTTTTGGGTTTTACAAGAGTAGAGAGAGAATTTGTTTTTTTTCTTGGAAACTGACCTCCGGATGAAAAATGACGATTTCTGGCTCACTCCAGTGTTTTGCCAATTCTCATACATTTTGGTCTAACTCCTCAGTGAAAACTCGGATCACCGAATGGATTGGTTTTTTGGGTTTTACAAGAGTACACCAACAATTTGTGTTTTTTCTTGGAAACTGACCTCCAGGTCAAAAATGACGATTTCTGGCTCACTCCAGTGTTTTGCCAATTCTCATACATTTTGGTCTAACTCCTCAGAGAAATTTCGGATCACCGAACGGAGTGGTATTTTGGGTTCTCTAAGAGTAGACAACGAATATGTGTTTTTGCTTGGATGCTGACCTTCTGGTCAAAAATGACGAGTTCTGGCTCATTCCAGTTTTTTGCCAATTCTCATACATTTTGGTCTAACACCTCAGTGAAATTTCAGATCACCGAACGGAGTGGTATTTTGGGTTCTCCAAGAGTAGACAACGAATTTGTGTTTTTTCATGGATACGGACCTTCTGGTCAAAAATGACGAGTTCTGGCTCATTCCAGTTTTTTGCCAATTCTCATACATTTTGGTCTAACTCCTCAGTGAAAACTCGGATCACCGAATGGATTGGTTTTTCGGGTTTTACAAGAGTACACCAACAATTTGTGTTTTTTCTTGGAAACTGACCTCCAGGTCAAAAATGACGATTTCTGGCTCACTCCAGTTTTTTGCCAATTCTCATAGATTTTGGTCTACCTCCTCAGTGAAATCTCGGATCACCGAGTGGATTGGTATTTTGGGTTTTCCAAGAGTAGAGAGAGAATTTGTGTTTTTTCTTGGAAACTGACCTTCGGATGAAAAATGACGATTTCTGGCTCATTCCAGTTTTTTGCCAATTCTCATACATTTTGGTCTAACACCTCAGTGAAATTTCAGATCACCGAACGGAGTGGTATTTTGGGTTCTCCAAGAGTAGACAACGAATTTGTGTTTTTTCATGGATACGGACCTTCTGGTCAAAAATGACGAGTTCTGGCTCATTCCAGTTTTTTGCCAATTCTCATACATTTTGGTCTAACTCCTCAGTGAAAACTCGGATCACCGAATGGATTGGTTTTTCGGGTTTTACAAGAGTACACCAACAATTTGTGTTTTTTCTTGGAAACTGACCTCCGGGTCAAAAATGACGATTTCTGGCTCACTCCAGTTTTTTTGCCAATTCTCATACATTTTGGTCTAACTCCTCAGAGAAATTTCGGATCACCGAACGGAGTGGTATTTTGGGTTCTCCAAGAGTAGACAACGAATTTGTGTTTTTGCTTGGATGCTGACCTTCTGGTCAAAAATGACGAGTTCTGGCTCATTCCAGTTTTTTGCCAATTCTCATACATTTTGGTCTAACTCCTCAGTGAAAACTCGGATCACCGAATGGATTGGTTTTTTGGGTTTTACAAGAGTAGAGAGAGAATTTGTTTTTTTTCTTGGAAACTGACCTCCGGATGAAAAATGACGATTTCTGGCTCATTCCAGTTTTTTGCCAATTCTCATACATTTTGGTCTAACACCTCAGTGAAATTTCAGATCACCGAACGGAGTGGTATTTTGGGTTCTCCAAGAGTAGACAACGAATTTGTGTTTTTTCATGGATACGGACCTTCTGGTCAAAAATGACGAGTTCTGGCTCATTCCAGTTTTTTGCCAATTCTCATACATTTTGGTCTAACACCTCAGTGAAATTTCAGATCACCGAACGGAGTGGTATTTTGGGTTCTCCAAGAGTAGACAACGAATTTGTGTTTTTTCATGGATACGGACCTTCTGGTCAAAAATGACGAGTTCTGGCTCATTCCAGTTTTTTGCCAATTCTCATAGATTTTGGTCTACCTCCTCAGTGAAATCTCGGATCACCGAGTGGATTGGTATTTTGCGTTCTCCAAGAGTAGACAACGAATTTGTGTTTTTTCTTGGATACTGACCTTCTGGTCAAAAATGACGAGTTCTGGCTCATTCCAGTTTTTTGCCAATACTTATAGATTTTGGTCTCAGTGAAAACTCGGATCACCGAATGGATTGGTTTTTTGGGTTTTACAAGAGTACACCAACAATTTGTGTTTTTTCTTGGAAACTGACCTCCGGGTCAAAAATGACGATTTCTGGCTCACTCCAGTGTTTTGCCAATTCTCATAGATTTTGGTCTACCTCCTCAGTGAAATCTCGGATCACCGAGTGGATTGGTATTTTGGGTTTTCCAAGAGTAGAGAGAGAATTTGTGTTTTTTCTTGGAAACTGACCTCCGGATGAAAAATGACGATTTCTGGCTCATTCCAGTTTTTTGCCAATTCTCATACATTTTGGTCTAACACCTCAGTGAAATTTCGGATCACCGAACGGAGTGGTATTTTGGGTTCTCCAAGAGTAGACAACGAATTTGTGTTTTTTCATGGATACGGACCTTCTGGTCAAAAATGACGATTTCTGGCTCACTCCAGTGTTTTGCCAATTCTCATAGATTTTGGTCTACCTCCTCAGTGAAATCTCGGATCACCGAGTGGATTGGTTTTTCGGGTTTTACAAGAGTACACCAACAATTTGTGTTTTTTCTTGGAAACTGACCTCTGGGTCAAAAATGACGATTTCTGGCTCACTCCAGTGTTTTGCCAATTCTCATACATTTTGGTCTAACTCCTCAGAGAAATTTCGGATCACCGAACGGAGTGGTATTTTGGGTTCTCTAAGAGTAGACAACGAATTTGTGTTTTTGCTTGGATGCTGACCTTCTGGTCAAAAATGACGAGTTCTGGCTCATTCCAGTTTTTTGCCAATTCTCATACATTTTGGTCTAACACCTCAGTGAAATTTCAGATCACCGAACGGAGTGGTATTTTGGGTTCTCCAAGAGTAGACAACGAATTTGTGTTTTTTCATGGATACGGACCTTCTGGTCAAAAATGACGAGTTCTGGCTCATTCCAGTTTTTTGCCAATTCTCATAGATTTTGGTCTACCTCCTCAGTGAAATCTCGGATCACCGAGTGGATTGGTATTTTGCGTTCCCCAAGAGTAGACAACGAATTTGTGTTTTTTCTTGGATACTGACCTTCTGGTCAAAAATGACGAGTTCTGGCTCATTCCAGTTTTTTGCCAATACTTATAGATTTTGGTCTCAGTGAAAACTCGGATCACCGAATGGATTGGTTTTTTGGGTTTTACAAGAGTACACCAACAATTTGTGTTTTTTCTTGGAAACTGACCTCCGGGTCAAAAATGACGATTTCTGGCTCACTCCAGTGTTTTGCCAATTCTCATAGATTTTGGTCTACCTCCTCAGTGAAATCTCGGATCACCGAGTGGATTGGTATTTTGGGTTTTCCAAGAGTAGAGAGAGAATTTGTGTTTTTTCTTGGAAACTGACCTCCGGATGAAAAATGACGATTTCTGGCTCATTCCAGTTTTTTGCCAATTCTCATACATTTTGGTCTAACACCTCAGTGAAATTTCGGATCACCGAACGGAGTGGTATTTTGGGTTCTCCAAGAGTAGACAACGAATTTGTGTTTTTTCATGGATACGGACCTTCTGGTCAAAAATGACGAGTTCTGGCTCATTCCAGTTTTTTGCCAATTCTCATACATTTTGGTCTAACTCCTCAGTGAAAACTAGGATCACCGAATGGATTGGTTTTTCGGGTTTTACAAGAGTACACCAACAATTTGTGTTTTTTCTTGGAAACTGACCTCCGGGTCAAAAATGACGATTTCTGACTCACTCCAGTTTTTTGCCAATTCTCATAGATTTTGGTCTACCTCCTCAGTGAAATCTCGGATCACCGAGTGGATTGGTATTTTGCGTTCTCCAAGAGTAGACAACGAATTTGTGTTTTTTCATGGATACGGACCTTCTGGTCAAAAATGACGAGTTCTGGCTCATTCCAGTTTTTTGCCATTTCTCATACATTTTGGTCTAACTCCTCAGTGAAAACTCGGATCACCGAATGGATTGGTTTTTTGGGTTTTACAAGAGTACACCAACAATTTGTGTTTTTTCTTGGAAACTGACCTCCAGGTCAAAAATGACGATTTCTGGCTCACTCCAGTGTTTTGCCAATTCTCATACATTTTGGTCTAACTCCTCAGAGAAATTTCGGATCACCGAACGGAGTGGTATTTTGGGTTCTCTAAGAGTAGACAACGAATTTGTGTTTTTGCTTGGATGCTGACCTTCTGGTCAAAAATGACGAGTTCTGGCTCATTCCAGTTTTTTGCCAATTCTCATACATTTTGGTCTAACACCTCAGTGAAATTTCAGATCACCGAACGGAGTGGTATTTTGGGTTCTCCAAGAGTAGACAACGAATTTGTGTTTTTTCATGGATACGGACCTTCTGGTCAAAAATGACGAGTTCTGGCTCATTCCAGTTTTTTTCCAATTTTCATACATTTTGGTCTAACTCCTCAGTGAAAACTCGGATCACCGAATGGATTGGTTTTTCGGGTTTTACAAGAGTACACCAACAATTTGTTTTTTTTCTTGGAAACTGACCTCCAGGTCAAAAATGACGATTTCTGGCTCACTCCAGTTTTTTGCCAATTCTCATAGATTTTGGTCTACCTCCTCAGTGAAATCTCGGATCACCGAGTGGATTGGTATTTTGGGTTTTCCAAGAGTAGAGAGAGAATTTGTGTTTTTTCTTGGAAACTGACCTCCGGATGAAAAATGACGATTTCTGGCTCATTCCAGTTTTTTGCCAATTCTCATACATTTTGGTCTAACACCTCAGTGAAATTTCAGATCACCGAACGGAGTGGTATTTTGGGTTCTCCAAGAGTAGACAACGAATTTGTGTTTTTTCATGGATACGGACCTTCTGGTCAAAAATGACGAGTTCTGGCTCATTCCAGTTTTTTGCCAATTCTCATACATTTTGGTGTAACTCCTCAGTGAAAACTCGGATCACCGAATGGATTGGTTTTTCGGGTTTTACAAGAGTACACCAACAATTTGTGTTTTTTCTTGGAAACTGACCTCCAGGTCAAAAATGACGATTTCTGGCTCACTCCAGTTTTTTGCCAATTCTCATAGATTTTGGTCTACCTCCTCAGTGAAATCTCGGATCACCGAGTGGATTGGTATTTTGCGTTCTCCAAGAGTAGACAACGAATTTGTGTTTTTTCTTGGATACTGACCTTCTGGTCAAAAATGACGAGTTCTGGCTCATTCCAGTTTTTTGCCAATACTTATAGATTTTGGTCTCAGTGAAAACTCGGATCACCGAATGGATTGGTTTTTTGGGTTTTACAAGAGTACACCAACAATTTGTGTTTTTTCTTGGAAACTGACCTCCGGGTCAAAAATGACGATTTCTGGCTCACTCCAGTGTTTTGCCAATTCTCATAGATTTTGGTCTACCTCCTCAGTGAAATCTCGGATCACCGAGTGGATTGGTATTTTGGGTTTTCCAAGAGTAGAGAGAGAATTTGTGTTTTTTCTTGGAAACTGACCTCCGGATGAAAAATGACGATTTCTGGCTCATTCCAGTTTTTTGCCAATTCTCATACATTTTGGTCTAACACCTCAGTGAAATTTCGGATCACCGAACGGAGTGGTATTTTGGGTTCTCCAAGAGTAGACAAAGAATTTGTGTTTTTTCATGGATACGGACCTTCTGGTCAAAAATGACGAGTTCTGGCTCATTCCAGTTTTTTGCCAATTCTCATACATTTTGGTCTAACTCCTCAGTGAAAACTAGGATCACCGAATGGATTGGTTTTTCGGGTTTTACAAGAGTACACCAACAATTTGTGTTTTTTCTTGGAAACTGACCTCCAGGTCAAAAATGACGATTTCTGACTCACTCCAGTTTTTTGCCAATTCTCATAGATTTTGGTCTACCTCCTCAGTGAAATCTCGGATCACCGAGTGGATTGGTATTTTGCGTTCTCCAAGAGTAGACAACGAATTTGTGTTTTTTCTTGGATACTGACCTTCTGGTCAAAAATGACGAGTTCTGGCTCATTCCAGTTTTTTGCCAATACTTATAGATTTTGGTCTAACTCCTCAGTGAAAACTCGGATCACCGAATGGATTGGTTTTTTGGGTTTTACAAGAGTACACCAACAATTTGTGTTTTTCCTTGGAAACTGACCTCCGGGTCAAAAATGACGATTTCTGGCTCACTCCAGTGTTTTGCCAATTCTCATAGATTTTGGTCTACCTCCTCAGTGAAATCTCGGATCACCGAGTGGATTGGTATTTTGGGTTTTCCAAGAGTAGAGAGAGAATTTGTGTTTTTTCTTGGAAACTGACCTCCGGATGAAAAATGACGATTTCTGGCTCATTCCAGTTTTTTGCCAATTCTCATACATTTGGTCTAACACCTCAGTGAAATTTCGGATCACCGAACGGAGTGGTATTTTGGGTTCTCCAAGAGTAGACAACGAATTTATGTTTTTTCATGGATACGGACCTTCTGGTCAAAAATGACGAGTTCTGGCTCATTCCAGTTTTTTGCCAATTCTCATACATTTTGGTCTAACTCCTCAGTGAAAACTCGGATCACCGAATGGATTGGTTTTTCGGGTTTTACAAGAGTACACCAACAATTTGTGTTTTTTCTTGGAAACTGACCTCCAGGTCAAAAATGACGATTTCTGGCTCACTCCAGTTTTTTGCCAATTCTCATAGATTTTGGTCTACCTCCTCAGTGAAATCTCGGATCACCGAGTGGATTGGTATTTTGCGTTCTCCAAGAGTAGACAACGAATTTGTGTTTTTTCTTGGATACTGACCTTCTGGTCAAAAATGACGAGTTCTGGCTCGTTCCAGTTTTTTGCCAATTCTCATAGATTTTGGTCTACCTCCTCAGTGAAATCTCGGATCACCGAGTGGATTGGTATTTTGGGTTTTCCAAGAGTAGAGAGAGAATTTGTGTTTTTTCTTGGAAACTGACCTCCGGATGAAAAATGACGATTTCTGGCTCATTCCAGTTTTTTGCCAATTCTCATACATTTTGGTCTAACACCTCAGTGAAATTTCGGATCACCGAACGGAGTGGTATTTTGGGTTCTCCAAGAGTAGACAACGAATTTGTGTTTTTTCATGGATACGGACCTTCTGGTCAAAAATGACGAGTTCTGGCTCATTCCAGTTTTTTGCCAATTCTCATACATTTTGGTCTAACTCCTCAGTGAAAACTCGGATCACCGAATGGATTGGTTTTTTGGGTTTTACAAGAGTACACCAACAATTTGTGTTTTTTCTTGGAAACTGACCTTCTGGTCAAAAATGACGAGTTCTGGCTCGTTCCAGTTTTTTGCCAATTCTCATAGATTTTGGTCTACCTCCTCAGTGAAATCTCGGATCACCGAGTGGATTGGTATTTTGGGTTTTCCAAGAGTAGAGAGAGAATTTGTGTTTTTTCTTGGAAACTGACCTCCGGATGAAAAATGACGATTTCTGGCTCATTCCAGTTTTTTGCCAATTCTCATACATTTTGGTCTAACACCTCAGTGAAATTTCGGATCACCGAACGGAGTGGTATTTTGGGTTCTCCAAGAGTAGACAACGAATTTGTGTTTTTTCATGGATACGGACCTTCTGGTCAAAAATGACGAGTTCTGGCTCATTCCAGTTTTTTGCCAATTCTCATACATTTTGGTCTAACTCCTCAGTGAAAACTCGGATCACCGAATGGATTGGTTTTTTGGGTTTTACAAGAGTACACCAACAATTTGTGTTTTTTCTTGGAAACTGACCTCCGGGTCAAAAATGACGATTTCTGGCTCACTCCAGTGTTTTGCCAATTCTCATAGATTTTGGTCTACCTCCTCAGTGAAATCTCGGATCACCGAGTGGATTGGTATTTTGGGTTTTCCAAGAGTAGAGAGAGAATTTGTGTTTTTTCTTGGAAACTGACCTCCGGATGAAAAATGACGATTTCTGGCTCATTCCAGTTTTTTGCCAATTCTCATACATTTTGGTCTAACACCTCAGTGAAATTTCGGATCACCGAACGGAGTGGTATTTTGGGTTCTCCAAGAGTAGACAACGAATTTGTGTTTTTTCATGGATACGGACCTTCTGGTCAAAAATGACGAGTTCTGGCTCATTCCAGTTTTTTGCCAATTCTCATACATTTTGGTCTAACTCCTCAGTGAAAACTCGGATCACCGAATGGATTGGTTTTTTGGGTTTTACAAGAGTACACCAACAATTTGTGTTTTTTCTTGGAAACTGACCTCCGGGTCAAAAATGACGATTTCTGGCTCACTCCAGTGTTTTGCCAATTCTCATAGATTTTGGTCTACCTCCTCAGTGAAATCTCGGATCACCGAGTGGATTGGTATTTTGGGTTTTCCAAGAGTAGAGAGAGAATTTGTGTTTTTTCTTGGAAACTGACCTCCGGATGAAAAATGACGATTTCTGGCTCACTCCAGTGTTTTGCCAATTCTCATACATTTTGGTCTAACTCCTCAGTGAAATCTCGGATCACCGAATGGAGTGGAATTTTGGGTTATCCAAAAGTAGACAACGAATTTGTTTTTTTTCTTGGATACTGACCTTCTGGTCAAAAATGACGAGTTCTGGCTCATTCCAGTGTTTTGCTCATACTTATAGATTTTGGTCTAACTCCTCAGTGAAAACTCAGATCACCGAATGGATTGGTTTTTCGGGTTTTACAAGAGTACACAAACAATTTGTGTTTTTTCTTGGAAACTGACCTCCAGGTCAAAAATGACGATTTCTGGCTCACTCCAGTTTTTTGCCAATTCTCATATATTTTGGTCTACCTCCTCAGTGAAATCTCGGATCACCGAACGGAGTGCTATTTTGGGTTCTCCAAGAGTAGACAACAAATTTGTGTTTTTTCATGGATACGGACCTTCTGGTCAAAAATGACGAGTTCTGGCTCATTCCAGTTTTTTGCCAATTCTCATAGATTTTGGTCTACCTCCTCAGTGAAATCTCGGATCACCGAGTGGATTGGTATTTTGGGTTTTCCAAGAGTAGAGAGAGAATTTGTGTTTTTTCTTGGAAACTGACCTCCGGATGAAAAATGACGATTTCTGGCTCATTCCAGTTTTTTGCCAATTCTCATACATTTTGGTCTAACACCTCAGTGAAATTTCGGATCACCGAACGGAGTGGTATTTTGGGTTCTCCAAGAGTAGACAACGAATTTGTGTTTTTTCTTGGAAACTGACCTCCAGGTCAAAAATGACGATTTCTGGCTCACTCCAGTTTTTTGCCAATTCTCATAGATTTTGGTCTACCTCCTCAGTGAAATCTCGGATCATGGAGTGGATTGGTATTTTGCGTTCTCCAAGAGTAGACAACGAATTTGTGTTTTTTCTTGGATACTGACCTTCTGGTCAAAAATGACGAGTTCTGGCTCATTCCAGTTTTTTGCCAATACTTATAGATTTTGGTCTCAGTGAAAACTCGGATCACCGAATGGATTGGTTTTTTGGGTTTTACAAGAGTACACCAACAATTTGTGTTTTTTCTTGGAAACTGACCTCCGGGTCAAAAATGACGATTTCTGGCTCACTCCAGTGTTTTGCCAATTCTCATAGATTTTGGTCTGCCTCCTCAGTGAAATCTCGGATCACCGAGTGGATTGGTATTTTGGGTTTTCCAAGAGTAGAGAGAGAATTTGTGTTTTTTCTTGGAAACTGACCTCCGGATGAAAAATGACGATTTCTGGCTCATTCCAGTTTTTTGCCAATTCTCATACATTTTGGTCTAACACCTCAGTGAAATTTCGGATCACCGAACGGAGTGGTATTTTGGGTTCTCCAAGAGTAGACAACGAATTTGTGTTTTTTCATGGATACGGACCTTCTGGTCAAAAATGACGAGTTCTGGCTCATTCCAGTTTTTTGCCAATTCTCATACATTTTGGTCTAACTCCTCAGTGAAAACTCGGATCACCGAATGAATTGGTTTTTCGGGTTTTACAAGAGTACACCAACAATTTGTGTTTTTTCTTGGAAACTGACCTCCAGGTCAAAAATGACGATTTCTGGCTCACTCCAGTTTTTTGCCAATTCTCATAGATTTTGGTCTACCTCCTCAGTGAAATCTCGGATCACCGAGTGGATTGGTATTTTGCGTTCTCCAAGAGTAGACAACGAATTTGTGTTTTTTCTTGGATACTGACCTTCTGGTAAAAAATGACGAGTTCTGGCTCATTCCAGTTTTTTGCCAATACTTATAGATTTTGGTCTCAGTGAAAACTCGGATCACCGAATGGATTGGTTTTTTGGGTTTTACAAGAGTACACCAACAATTTGTGTTTTTTCTTGGAAACTGACCTCCGGGTCAAAAATGACGATTTCTGGCTCACTCCAGTGTTTTGCCAATTCTCATAGATTTTGGTCTGCCTCCTCAGTGAAATCTCGGATCACCGAGTGGATTGGTATTTTGGGTTTTCCAAGAGTAGAGAGAGAATTTGTGTTTTTTCTTGGAAACTGACCTCCGGATGAAAAATGACGATTTCTGGCTCACTCCAGTGTTTTGCCAATTCTCATACATTTTGGTCTAACTCCTCAGTGAAATCTCGGATCACCGAATGGAGTGGAATTTTGGGTTATCCAAAAGTAGACAACGAATTTGTGTTTTTTCTTGGATACTGACCTTCTGGTCAAAAATGACGAGTTCTGGCTCATTCCAGTGTTTTGCTCATACTTATAGATTTTGGTCTAACTCCTCAGTGAAAACTCAGATCACCGAATGGATTGGTTTTTCGGGTTTTACAAGAGTACACAAACAATTTGTGTTTTTTCTTGGAAACTGACCTCCAGGTCAAAAATGACGATTTCTGGCTCACTCCAGTTTTTTGCCAATTCTCATATATTTTGGTCTACCTCCTCAGTGAAATCTCGGATCACCGAATGGAGTGCTATTTTGGGTTCTCCAAGAGTAGACAACAAATTTGTGTTTTTTCATGGATACGGACCTTCTGGTCAAAAATGACGAGTTCTGGCTCATTCCAGTTTTTTGCCAATTCTCATAGATTTTGGTCTACCTCCTCAGTGAAATCTCGGATCACCGAGTGGATTGGTATTTTGGGTTTTCCAAGAGTAGAGAGAGAATTTGTGTTTTTTCTTGGAAACTGACCTCCGGATGAAAAATGACGATTTCTGGCTCATTCCAGTTTTTTGCCAATTCTCATACATTTTGGTCTAACACCTCAGTGAAATTTCGGATCACCGAACGGAGTGGTATTTTGGGTTCTCCAAGAGTAGACAACGAATTTGTGTTTTTTCATGGATACGGACCTTCTGGTCAAAAATGACGAGTTCTGGCTCATTCCAGTTTTTTGCCAATTCTCATTCATTTTGGTCTAACTCCTCAGTGAAAACTCGGATCACCGAATGGATTGGTTTTTCGGGTTTTACAAGAGTACACCAACAATTTGTGTTTTTTCTTGGAAACTGACCTCCAGGTCAAAAATGACGATTTCTGGCTCACTCCAGTTTTTTGCCAATTCTCATAGATTTTGGTCTACCTCCTCAGTGAAATCTCGGATCACCGAGTGGATTGGTATTTTGCGTTCTCCAAGAGTAGACAACGAATTTGTGTTTTTTCTTGGATACTGACCTTCTGGTCAAAAATGACGAGTTCTGGCTCATTCCAGTTTTTTGCCAATACTTATAGATTTTGGTCTCAGTGAAAACTCGGATCACCGAATGGATTGGTTTTTTGGGTTTTACAAGAGTACACCAACAATTTGTGTTTTTTCTTGGAAACTGACCTCCGGGTCAAAAATGACGATTTCTGGCTCACTCCAGTGTTTTGCCAATTCTCATAGATTTTGGTCTGCCTCCTCAGTGAAATCTCGGATCACCGAGTGGATTGGTATTTTGGGTTTTCCAAGAGTAGAGAGAGAATTTGTGTTTTTTCTTGGAAACTGACCTCCGGATGAAAAATGACGATTTCTGGCTCATTCCAGTTTTTTGCCAATTCTCATACATTTTGGTCTAACACCTCAGTGAAATTTCGGATCACCGAACGGAGTGGTATTTTGGGTTCTCCAAGAGTAGACAACGAATTTGTGTTTTTTCATGGATACGGACCTTCTGGTCAAAAATGACGAGTTCTGGCTCATTCCAGTTTTTTGCCAATTCTCATACATTTTGGTCTAACTCCTCAGTGAAAACTCGGATCACCGAATGAATTGGTTTTTCGGGTTTTACAAGAGTACACCAACAATTTGTGTTTTTTCTTGGAAACTGACCTCCAGGTCAAAAATGACGATTTCTGGCTCACTCCAGTTTTTTGCCAATTCTCATAGATTTTGGTCTACCTCCTCAGTGAAATCTCGGATCACCGAGTGGATTGGTATTTTGCGTTCTCCAAGAGTAGACAACGAATTTGTGTTTTTTCTTGGATACTGACCTTCTGGTAAAAAATGACGAGTTCTGGCTCATTCCAGTTTTTTGCCAATACTTATAGATTTTGGTCTAACTCCTCAGTGAAAACTCGGATCACCGAATGGATTGGTTTTTTGGGTTTTACAAGAGTACACCAACAATTTCTGTTTTTTCTTGGAAACTGACCTCCGGGTCAAAAATGACGATTTCTGGCTCACTCCAGTGTTTTGCCAATTCTCATACATTTTGGTCTAACTCCTCAGTGAAATCTCGGATCACCGAATGGAGTGGAATTTTGGGTTATCCAAAAGTAGACAACGAATTTGTGTTTTTTCTTGGATACTGACCTTCTGGTCAAAAATGACGAGTTCTGGCTCATTCCAGTGTTTTGCCAATTCTCATACATTTTGGTCTAACTCAGTGAAAACTCGGATCACCGAATGGATTGGTTTTTCGGGTTTTACAAGAGTACACCAACAATTTGTGTTTTTTCTTGGAAACTGACCTCCGGGTCAAAAATGACGATTTCTGGCTCACTCCAGTGTTTTGCCAATTCTCATACATTTTGGTCTAACTCCTCAGAGAAATTTCGGATCACCGAACGGAGTGGTATTTTGGGTTCTCCAAGAGTAGACAACGAATTTGTGTTTTTGCTTGGATGCTGACCTTCTGGTCAAAAATGACGAGTTCTGGCTCATTCCAGTTTTTTGCCAATTCTCATACATTTTGGTCTAACTCCTCAGTGAAAACTCGGATCACCGAATGGATTGGTTTTTTGGGTTTTACAAGAGTAGAGAGAGAATTTGTTTTTTTTCTTGGAAACTGACCTCCGGATGAAAAATGACGATTTCTGGCTCATTCCAGTTTTTTGCCAATTCTCATACATTTTGGTCTAACACCTCAGTGAAATTTCAGATCACCGAACGGAGTGGTATTTTGGGTTCTCCAAGAGTAGACAACGAATTTGTGTTTTTTCATGGATACGGACCTTCTGGTCAAAAATGACGAGTTCTGGCTCATTCCAGTTTTTTGCCAATTCTCATACATTTTGGTCTAACTCCTCAGTGAAAACTCGGATCACCGAATGGATTGGTTTTTCGGGTTTTACAAGAGTACACCAACAATTTGTGTTTTTTCTTGGAAACTGACCTCTGGGTCAAAAATGACGATTTCTGGCTCACTCCAGTTTTTTGCCAATTCTCATAGATTTTGGTGTACCTCCTCAGTGAAATCTCGGATCACCGAACGGAGTGGTATTTTGGGTTCTCCAAGAGTAGACAACAAATTTGTGTTTTTTCATGGATACGGATCTTCTGGTCAAAAATGACGAGTTCTGGCTCATTCCAGTTTTTTGCCAATTCTCATAGATTTTGGTCTACCTCCTCAGTGAAATCTCAGATCACCGAGTGGATTGGTATTTTGGGTTTTCCAAGAGTAGAGAGAGAATTTGTGTTTTTTCTTGGAAACTGACCTCCGGATGAAAAATGACGATTTCTGGCTCATTCCAGTTTTTTGCCAATTCTCATACATTTTGGTCTAACACCTCAGTGAAATTTCGGATCACCGAACGGAGTGGTATTTTGGGTTCTCCAAGAGTAGACAACGAATTTGTGTTTTTTCATGGATACGGACCTTCTGGTCAAAAATGACGAGTTCTGGCTCATTCCAGTTTTTTGCCAATTCTCATACATTTTGGTCTAACTCCTCAGTGAAAACTCGGATCACCGAATGGATTGGTTTTTTGGGTTTTACAAGAGTACACCAACAATTTGTGTTTTTTCTTGGAAACTGACCTCCGGGTCAAAAATGACGATTTCTGGCTCACTCCAGTGTTTTGCCAATTCTCATAGATTTTGGTCTACCTCCTCAGTGAAATCTCGGATCACCCAGTGGATTGGTATTTTGGGTTTTCCAAGAGTAGAGAGAGAATTTGTGTTTTTTCTTGGAAACTGACCTCCGGATGAAAAATGACGATTTCTGGCTCATTCCAGTTTTTTGCCAATTCTCATACATTTTGGTCTAACACCTCAGTGAAATTTCGGATCACCGAACAGAGTGGTATTTTGGGTTCTCCAAGAGTAGACAACGAATTTGTGTTTTTTCATGGATACGGACCTTCTGGTCAAAAATGACGAGTTCTGGCTCATTCCAGTTTTTTGCCAATTCTCATACATTTTGGTCTAACTCCTCAGTGAAAACTCGGATCACCGAATGGATTGGTTTTTCGGGTTTTACAAGAGTACACCAACAATTTGTGTTTTTTCTTGGAAACTGACCTCCGGGTCAAAAATGACGATTTCTGGCTCACTCCAGTGTTTTGCCAATTCTCATACATTTTGGTCTAACTCCTCAGAGAAATTTCGGATCACCGAACGGAGTGGTATTTTGGGTTCTCCAAGAGTAGACAACGAATTTGTGTTTTTGCTTGGATGCTGACCTTCTGGTCAAAAATGACGAGTTCTGGCTCATTCCAGTTTTTTGCCAATTCTCATACATTTTGGTCTAACTCCTCAGTGAAAACTCGGATCACCGAATGGATTGGTTTTTTGGGTTTTACAAGAGTAGAGAGAGAATTTGTTTTTTTTCTTGGAAACTGACCTCCGGATGAAAAATGACGATTTCTGGCTCATTCCAGTTTTTTGCCAATTCTCATACATTTTGGTCTAACACCTCAGTGAAATTTCAGATCACCGAACGGAGTGGTATTTTGGGTTCTCCAAGAGTAGACAACGAATTTGTGTTTTTTCCTGGATACGGACCTTCTGGTCAAAAATGACGAGTTCTGGCTCATTCCAGTTTTTTGCCAATTCTCATACATTTTGGTCTAACTCCTCAGTGAAAACTCGGATCACCGAATGGATTGGTTTTTCGGGTTTTACAAGAGTACACCAACAATTTGTGTTTTTTCTTGGAAACTGACCTCCAGGACAAAAATGACGATTTCTGGCTCACTCCAGTTTTTTGCCAATTCTCATAGATTTTGGTCTACCTCCTCAGTGAAATCTCGGATCACCGAACGGAGTGGTATTTTGGGTTCTCCAAGAGTAGACAACGAATTTGTGTTTTTTCCTGGATACGGACCTTCTGGTCAAAAATGACGAGTTCTGGCTCATTCCATTTTTTTGCCAATTCTCATAGATTTTGGTCTACCTCCTCAGTGAAATCTCGGATCACCGAGTGGATTGGTATTTTGGTTTTTCCAAGAGTAGAGAGAGAATTTGTGTTTTTTCTTGGAAACTGACCTCCGGATGAAAAATGACGATTTCTGGCTCATTCCAGTTTTTTGCCAATTCTCATACATTTGGTCTAACACCTCAGTGAAATTTCGGATCACCGAACGGAGTGGTATTTTGGGTTCTCCAAGAGTAGACAACGAATTTGTGTTTTTTCATGGATACGGACCTTCTGGTCAAAAATGACGAGTTCTGGCTCATTCCAGTTTTTTGCCAATTCTCATACATTTTGGTCTAACTCCTCAGTGAAAACTCGGATCACCGAATGGATTGGTTTTTCGGGTTTTACAAGAGTACACCAACAATTTGTGTTTTTTCTTGGAAACTGACCTCCAGGTCAAAAATGACGAGTTCTGGCTCATTCCAGTTTTTTGCCAATTCTCATAGATTTTGGTCTACCTCCTCAGTGAAATCTCGGATCACCGAGTGGATTGGTATTTTGGGTTTTCCAAGAGTAGAGAGAGAATTTGTGTTTTTTCTTGGAAACTGACCTCCGGATGAAAAATGACGATTTCTGGCTCATTCCAGTTTTTTGCCAATTCTCATACATTTTGGTCTAACACCTCAGTGAAATTTCGGATCACCGAACGGAGTGGTATTTTGGGTTCTCCAAGAGTAGACAACGAATTTGTGTTTTTTCATGGATACGGACCTTCTGGTCAAAAATGACGAGTTCTGGCTCATTCCAGTTTTTTGCCAATTCTCATACATTTTGGTCTAACTCCTCAGTGAAAACTCGGATCACCGAATGGATTGGTTTTTTGGGTTTTACAAGAGTACACCAACAATTTGTGTTTTTTCTTGGAAACTGACCTCCGGGTCAAAAATGACGATTTCTGGCTCACTCCAGTGTTTTGCCAATTCTCATAGATTTTGGTCTACCTCCTCAGTGAAATCTCGGATCA
The DNA here is from genome assembly GCF_051295495.1 of Thamnophis sirtalis. NCBI lineage: Eukaryota > Metazoa > Chordata > Lepidosauria > Squamata > Natricidae > Thamnophis > Thamnophis sirtalis. The sequence continues at coordinate 51,996,324 of NW_028261391.1, forward strand.
CCGAGTGGATTGGTATTTTGGGTTTTCCAAGAGTAGACAACGAATTTGTGTTTTTTCATGGATACGGACCTTCTGGTCAAAAATGACGAGTTCTGGCTCATTCCAGTTTTTTGCCAATTCTCATACATTTTGGTCTAACTCCTCAGTGAAAACTCGGATCACCGAATGGATTGGTTTTTCGGGTTTTACAAGAGTACACCAACAATTTGTGTTTTTTCTTGGAAACTGACCTCCGGGTCAAAAATGACGATTTCTGGCTCACTCCAGTGTTTTGCCAATTCTCATAGATTTTGGTCTACCTCCTCAGTGAAATCTCGGATCACCGAGTGGATTGGTATTTTGGGTTTTCCAAGAGTAGAGAGAGAATTTGTGTTTTTTCTTGGAAACTGACCTCCGGATGAAAAATGATGATTTCTGGCTCATTCCAGTTTTTTGCCAATTCTCATACATTTTGGTCTAACACCTCAGTGAAATTTCAGATCACCGAACGGAGTGGTATTTTGGGTTCTCCAAGAGTAGACAACGAATTTGTGTTTTTTCATGGATACGGACCTTCTGGTCAAAAATGACGAGTTCTGGCTCATTCCAGTTTTTTGCCAATTCTCATACATTTTGGTCTAACTCCTCAGTGAAATCTCGGATCACCGAGTGGATTGGTATTTTGGGTTTTCCAAGAGTAGAGAGAGAATTTGTGTTTTTTCTTGGAAACTGACCTCCGGATGAAAAATGACGATTTCTGGCTCATTCCAGTTTTTTGCCAATTCTCATACATTTTGGTCTAACACCTCAGTGAAATTTCGGATCACCGAACGGAGTGGTATTTTGGGTTCTCCAAGAGTAGACAACGAATTTGTGTTTTTTCATGGATACGGACCTTCTGATCAAAAATGACGAGTTCTGGCTCATTCTAGTTTTTTGCCAATTCTCATACATTTTGGTCTAACTCCTCAGTGAAAACTCGGATCACCGAATGGATTGGTTTTTCGGGTTTTACAAGAGTACACCAAAAATTTGTGTTTTTTCTTGGAAACTGACCTCCGGGTCAAAAATGACGATTTCTGGCTCACTCCAGTTTTTTGCCAATTCTCATAGATTTTGGTCTACCTCCTCAGTGAAATCTCGGATCACCGAGTGGATTGGTATTTTGGGTTTTCCAAGAGTAGAGAGAGAATTTGTGTTTTTTCTTGGAAACTGACCTCCGGATGAAAAATGACGATTTCTGGCTCATTCCAGTTTTTTGCCAATTCTCATACATTTTGGTCTAACACCTCAGTGAAATTTCGGATCACCGAACGGAGTGGTATTTTGGGTTCTCCAAGAGTAGACAACGAATTTGTGTTTTTTCATGGATACGGACCTTCTGGTCAAAAATGACGAGTTCTGGCTCATTCTAGTTTTTTGCCAATTCTCATACATTTTGGTCTAACTCCTCAGTGAAAACTCGGATCACCGAATGGATTGGTTTTTCGGGTTTTACAAGAGTACACCAAAAATTTGTGTTTTTTCTTGGAAACTGACCTCCGGGTCAAAAATGACGATTTCTGGCTCACTCCAGTTTTTTGCCAATTCTCATAGATTTTGGTCTACCTCCTCAGTGAAATCTCGGATCACCGAGTGGATTGGTATTTTGGGTTTTCCAAGAGTAGAGAGAGAATTTGTGTTTTTTCTTGGAAACTGACCTCCGGATGAAAAATGACGATTTCTGGCTCATTCCAGTTTTTTGCCAATTCTCATACATTTTGGTCTAACACCTCAGTGAAATTTCGGATCACCGAACGGAGTGGTATTTTGGGTTCTCCAAGAGTAGACAACGAATTTGTGTTTTTTCATGGATACGGACCTTCTGGTCAAAAATGACGAGTTCTGGCTCATTCCAGTTTTTTGCCAATTCTCATACATTTTGGTCTAACTCCTCAGTGAAAACTCGGATCACCGAATGAATTGGTTTTTCGGGTTTTACAAGAGTACACCAACAATTTGTGTTTTTTCTTGGAAACTGACCTCCAGGTCAAAAATGACGATTTCTGGCTCACTCCAGTTTTTTGCCAATTCTCATAGATTTTGGTCTACCTCCTCAGTGAAATCTCGGATCACCGAGTGGATTGGTATTTTGCGTTCTCCAAGAGTAGACAACGAATTTGTGTTTTTTCTTGGATACTGACCTTCTGGTAAAAAATGACGAGTTCTGGCTCATTCCAGTTTTTTGCCAATTCTCATACATTTTGGTCTAACTCCTCAGTGAAAACTCGGATCACCGAATGGATTGGTTTTTCGGGTTTTACAAGAGTACACCAACAATTTGTGTTTTTTCTTGGAAACTGACCTCCGGGTCAAAAATGACGATTTCTGGCTCACTCCAGTGTTTTGCCAATTCTCATAGATTTTGGTCTACCTCCTCAGTGAAATCTCGGATCACCGAGTGGATTGGTATTTTGGGTTTTCCAAGAGTAGAGAGAGAATTTGTGTTTTTTCTTGGAAACTGACCTCCGGATGAAAAATGATGATTTCTGGCTCATTCCAGTTTTTTGCCAATTCTCATACATTTTGGTCTAACACCTCAGTGAAATTTCAGATCACCGAACGGAGTGGTATTTTGGGTTCTCCAAGAGTAGACAACGAATTTGTGTTTTTTCATGGATACGGACCTTCTGGTCAAAAATGACGAGTTCTGGCTCATTCCAGTTTTTTGCCAATTCTCATACATTTTGGTCTAACTCCTCAGTGAAATCTCGGATCACCGAGTGGATTGGTATTTTGGGTTTTCCAAGAGTAGAGAGAGAATTTGTGTTTTTTCTTGGAAACTGACCTCCGGATGAAAAATGACGATTTCTGGCTCATTCCAGTTTTTTGCCAATTCTCATACATTTTGGTCTAACACCTCAGTGAAATTTCAGATCACCGAACGGAGTGGTATTTTGGGTTATCCAAAAGTAGACAACGAATTTGTGTTTTTTCTTGGATACTGACCTTCTGGTCAAAAATGACGAGTTCTGGCTCATTCCAGTGTTTTGCCAATTCTCATACATTTTGGTCTAACTCAGTGAAAACTCGGATCACCGAATGGATTGGTTTTTCGGGTTTTACAAGAGTACACCAACAATTTGTGTTTTTTCTTGGAAACTGACCTCCGGGTCAAAAATGACGATTTCTGGCTCACTCCAGTGTTTTGCCAATTCTCATACATTTTGGTCTAACTCCTCAGAGAAATTTCGGATCACCGAACGGAGTGGTATTTGGGTTCTCCAAGAGTAGACAACGAATTTGTGTTTTTGCTTGGATGCTGACCTTCTGGTCAAAAATGACGAGTTCTGGCTCATTCCAGTTTTTTGCCAATTCTCATACATTTTGGTCTAACTCCTCAGTGAAAACTCGGATCACCGAATGGATTGGTTTTTTGGGTTTTACAAGAGTAGAGAGAGAATTTGTTTTTTTTCTTGGAAACTGACCTCCGGATGAAAAATGACGATTTCTGGCTCATTCCAGTTTTTTGCCAATTCTCATACATTTTGGTCTAACACCTCAGTGAAATTTCAGATCACCGAACGGAGTGGTATTTTGGGTTCTCCAAGACTAGACAACGAATTTGTGTTTTTTCCTGGATACGGACCTTCTGGTCAAAAATGACGAGTTCTGGCTCATTCCAGTTTTTTGCCAATTCTCATACATTTTGGTCTAACTCCTCAGTGAAAACTCGGATCACCGAATGGATTGGTTTTTCGGGTTTTACAAGAGTACACCAACAATTTGTGTTTTTTCTTTGAAACTGACCTCCAGGTCAAAAATGACGATTTCTGGCTCACTCCAGTTTTTTGCCAATTCTCATAGATTTTGGTGTACCTCCTCAGTGAAATCTCGGATCACCGAACGGAGTGGTATTTTGGGTTCTCCAAGAGTAGACAACGAATTTGTGTTTTTTCATGGATACGGATCTTCTGGTCAAAAATGACGAGTTCTGGCTCATTCCAGTTTTTTGCCAATTCTCATAGATTTTGGTCTACCTCCTCAGTGAAATCTCGGATCACCGAGTGGATTGGTATTTTGGGTTTTCCAAGAGTAGAGAGAGAATTTGTGTTTTTTCTTGGAAACTGACCTCCGGATGAAAAATGACGATTTCTGGCTCATTCCAGTTTTTTGCCAATTCTCATACATTTTGGTCTAACACCTCAGTGAAATTTCGGATCACCGAACGGAGTGGTATTTTGGGTTCTCCAAGAGTAGACAACGAATTTGTGTTTTTTCATGGATACGGACCTTCTGGTCAAAAATGACGAGTTCTGGCTCATTCCAGTTTTTTGCCAATTCTCATACATTTTGGTCTAACTCCTCAGTGAAAACTCGGATCACCGAATGGATTGGTTTTTTGGGTTTTACAAGAGTACACCAACAATTTGTGTTTTTTCTTGGAAACTGACCTCCGGGTCAAAAATGACGATTTCTGGCTCACTCCAGTGTTTTGCCAATTCTCATAGATTTTGGTCTACCTCCTCAGTGAAATCTCGGATCACCCAGTGGATTGGTATTTTGGGTTTTCCAAGAGTAGAGAGAGAATTTGTGTTTTTTCTTGGAAACTGACCTCCGGATGAAAAATGACGATTTCTGGCTCATTCCAGTTTTTTGCCAATTCTCATACATTTTGGTCTAACACCTCAGTGAAATTTCGGATCACCGAACGGAGTGGTATTTTGGGTTCTCCAAGAGTAGACAACGAATTTGTGTTTTTTCATGGATACGGACCTTCTGGTCAAAAATGACGAGTTCTGGCTCATTCCAGTTTTTTGCCAATTCTCATACATTTTGGTCTAACTCCTCAGTGAAAACTCGGATCACCGAATGGATTGGTTTTTCGGGTTTTACAAGAGTACACCAACAATTTGTGTTTTTTCTTGGAAACTGACCTCCGGGTCAAAAATGACGATTTCTGGCTCACTCCAGTGTTTTGCCAATTCTCATACATTTTGGTCTAACTCCTCAGAGAAATTTCGGATCACCGAACGGAGTGGTATTTTGGGTTCTCCAAGAGTAGACAACGAATTTGTGTTTTTGCTTGGATGCTGACCTTCTGGTCAAAAATGACGAGTTCTGGCTCATTCCAGTTTTTTGCCAATTCTCATACATTTTGGTCTAACTCCTCAGTGAAAACTCGGATCACCGAATGGATTGGTTTTTTGGGTTTTACAAGAGTAGAGAGAGAATTTGTTTTTTTTCTTGGAAACTGACCTCCGGATGAAAAATGACGATTTCTGGCTCATTCCAGTTTTTTGCCAATTCTCATACATTTTGGTCTAACACCTCAGTGAAATTTCAGATCACCGAACGGAGTGGTATTTTGGGTTCTCCAAGAGTAGACAACGAATTTGTGTTTTTTCATGGATACGGACCTTCTGGTCAAAAATGACGAGTTCTGGCTCATTCGAGTTTTTTGCCAATTCTCATACATTTTGGTCTACCTCCTCAGTGAAATCTCGGATCACCGAGTGGATTGGTATTTTGGGTTTTCCAAGAGTAGAGAGAGAATTTGTGTTTTTTCTTGGAAACTGACCTCCGGATGAAAAATGACGATTTCTGGCTCATTCCAGTTTTTTGCCAATTCTCATACATTTTGGTCTAACACCTCAGTGAAATTTCGGATCACCGAACGGAGTGGTATTTTGGGTTCTCCAAGAGTAGACAACGAATTTGTGTTTTTTCATGGATACGGACCTTCTGGTCAAAAATGACGAGTTCTGGCTCATTCCAGTTTTTTGCCAATTCTCATACATTTTGGTCTAACTCCTCAGTGAAAACTCGGATCACCGAATGGATTGGTTTTTTGGGTTTTACAAGAGTACACCAACAATTTGTGTTTTTTCTTGGAAACTGACCTCCGGGTCAAAAATGACGATTTCTGGCTCACTCCAGTGTTTTGCCAATTCTCATAGATTTTGGTCTACCTCCTCAGTGAAATCTCGGATCACCCAGTGGATTGGTATTTTGGGTTTTCCAAGAGTAGAGAGAGAATTTGTGTTTTTTCTTGGAAACTGACCTCCGGATGAAAAATGACGATTTCTGGCTCATTCCAGTTTTTTGCCAATTCTCATACATTTTGGTCTAACACCTCAGTGAAATTTCGGATCACCGAACGGAGTGGTATTTTGGGTTCTCCAAGAGTAGACAACGAATTTGTGTTTTTTCATGGATACGGACCTTCTGGTCAAAAATGACGAGTTCTGGCTCATTCCAGTTTTTTGCCAATTCTCATACATTTTGGTCTAACTCCTCAGTGAAAACTCGGATCACCGAATGGATTGGTTTTTCGGGTTTTACAAGAGTACACCAACAATTTGTGTTTTTTCTTGGAAACTGACCTCCGGGTCAAAAATGACGATTTCTGGCTCACTCCAGTGTTTTGCCAATTCTCATACATTTTGGTCTAACTCCTCAGAGAAATTTCGGATCACCGAACGGAGTGGTATTTTGGGTTCTCCAAGAGTAGACAACGAATTTGTGTTTTTGCTTGGATGCTGACCTTCTGGTCAAAAATGACGAGTTCTGGCTCATTCCAGTTTTTTGCCAATTCTCATACATTTTGGTCTAACTCCTCAGTGAAAACTCGGATCACCGAATGGATTGGTTTTTTGGGTTTTACAAGAGTAGAGAGAGAATTTGTTTTTTTTCTTGGAAACTGACCTCCGGATGAAAAATGACGATTTCTGGCTCATTCCAGTTTTTTGCCAATTCTCATACATTTTGGTCTAACACCTCAGTGAAATTTCGGATCACCGAACGGAGTGGTATTTTGGGTTCTCCAAGAGTAGACAACGAATTTGTGTTTTTTCATGGATACGGACCTTCTGGTCAAAAATGACGAGTTCTGGCTCATTCCAGTTTTTTGCCAATTCTCATACATTTTGGTCTAACTCCTCAGTGAAAACTCGGATCACCGAATGGATTGGTTTTTCGGGTTTTACAAGAGTACACCAACAATTTGTGTTTTTTCTTGGAAACTGACCTCCGGGTCAAAAATGACGATTTCTGGCTCACTCCAGTGTTTTGCCAATTCTCATACATTTTGGTCTAACTCCTCAGAGAAATTTCGGATCACCGAACGGAGTGGTATTTTGGGTTCTCCAAGAGTAGACAACGAATTTGTGTTTTTGCTTGGATGCTGACCTTCTGGTCAAAAATGACGAGTTCTGGCTCATTCCAGTTTTTTGCCAATTCTCATACATTTTGGTCTAACTCCTCAGTGAAAACTCGGATCACCGAATGGATTGGTTTTTTGGGTTTTACAAGAGTAGAGAGAGAATTTGTTTTTTTTCTTGGAAACTGACCTCCGGATGAAAAATGACGATTTCTGGCTCATTCCAGTTTTTTGCCAATTCTCATACATTTTGGTCTAACACCTCAGTGAAATTTCAGATCACCGAACGGAGTGGTATTTTGGGTTCTCCAAGAGTAGACAACGAATTTGTGTTTTTTCCTGGATACGGACCTTCTGGTCAAAAATGACGAGTTCTGGCTCATTCCAGTTTTTTGCCAATTCTCATACATTTTGGTCTAACTCCTCAGTGAAAACTCGGATCACCGAATGGATTGGTTTTTCGGGTTTTACAAGAGTACACCAACAATTTGTGTTTTTTCTTGGAAACTGACCTCCAGGACAAAAATGACGATTTCTGGCTCACTCCAGTTTTTTGCCAATTCTCATAGATTTTGGTCTACCTCCTCAGTGAAATCTCGGATCACCGAACGGAGTGGTATTTTGGGTTCTCCAAGAGTAGACAACGAATTTGTGTTTTTTCCTGGATACGGACCTTCTGGTCAAAAATGACGAGTTCTGGCTCATTCCAGTTTTTTGCCAATTCTCATAGATTTTGGTCTACCTCCTCAGTGAAATCTCGGATCACCGAGTGGATTGGTATTTTGGTTTTTCCAAGAGTAGAGAGAGAATTTGTGTTTTTTCTTGGAAACTGACCTCCGGATGAAAAATGACGATTTCTGGCTCATTCCAGTTTTTTGCCAATTCTCATACATTTGGTCTAACACCTCAGTGAAATTTCGGATCACCGAACGGAGTGGTATTTTGGGTTCTCCAAGAGTAGACAACGAATTTGTGTTTTTTCATGGATACGGACCTTCTGGTCAAAAATGACGAGTTCTGGCTCATTCGAGTTTTTTGCCAATTCTCATACATTTTGGTCTAACTCCTCAGTGAAAACTCGGATCACCGAATGGATTGGTTTTTCGGGTTTTACAAGAGTACACCAACAATTT